>NC_133622.1:216299618-216563453 GCF_048593235.1 Sminthopsis crassicaudata | reverse complement strand
AGCATCCATGATGCACAAGCTGTACCTTTTAGGGGGCACTGAGAGGCAGAATTAGTTGAAAGAAAGTGGGGGTTGATGGTAATGTATCCTAAGACAGCCAAAGAGGCAGGCGCTAATTCAATGCTCCTCATCTGTACAGCCAATTTCACCATTAGAGATTCATTCTGTTGGAGTAAGCATTGTTTTCTCTCTGTCACATTTAGCTGTTATTGGGACCTGAGATTTCATCATTATCGAAATTCTTTTCTCTCAATCCTTACATGTCTTTTGCTATAGTCATAAGAGAGTGACTTGAGGTATTTAGAAATCAAGTGACTGGCCCACTGTCCTGTGGCCGGTATAGCTGGGGGGATTGAGAGGGGTACGGCGGGGTATATCTGACACTGGATTCATAAGACAGGGAGTCAGATCTCCATTGTTGACACTACTGTTGTATTCTCAGGCAAGTCCTTCTCTCTCTGCAGACTTCAGTTTCCTAATCTGTAAAATGGGCCAGAAGACCTCTGAGCCACTTCCCACTGTAGTTGAAAGATCCCATGATTCTCCTGATGCTCATGCTGGCCCTCTTTCTACTGCACTGCTTCTTTCTTTATTAATCCCTAAAAATCCAATCACCCTAAAAGAAGAGATGGGGCAGATCCCCTTCCACCTTTGGTGAGAGGGAGCCTCTTAGATCCCTGGCAGTCCTGCATCCCGGATGTCCAGAAAGCTTTGAGGGATGGCTAAGAACTAAGGGGCTAAGGCTAGATTTCAACCCGGGGACTGCCTGCCCTCTAGCGGCAGAAAAGAGAAATGAACATATCTTTAGGCGCTCAGATGGAAGGGACCTCAGAGAATATTTGATCCCACCTCATTTTACAGGTAAGGAAACTGAGGCTTAAAAACAAGTGACAGAGAAGGGACAGAATTTGTCTGAGAAGTCCAAAGTTCTTGTTTGCTGCCCTTTCTACATAATGATGCTAACAACAATAATAACATTATTTTTATTTTTAATTATTATATTATTATACATATATAATATTATTAATATTTATAACAATTATATTTTAAAAATAATGTTTGCAAAACACTTTACATGTTATCTCATTTAATCCTTACAACAATCCTGTGAGGCACGTGCTATTATTTTATACATGAAAAAAATGACTTGTCCAGAGTCACTTAGCTAGGAAGCATCCCTGGCCACTAGAACCCATCTTTGAATGAATGAATGAATGAATGAATGAATGAATGAGTCAGAATGCACTATACATCTATAATTAGATATTTTTCCCGCTAAAAGAAAACTGTTTCACATTCTGGAGAAGAAGAAGAAATGGGTAGGATAGTTTGTGATAGGAACTGACGTCTTGCAATATCAGAGTATATAAACCTCTGACATTTAGAAGTCTCCACCTGCCTTTCTTTCCTGATTATACCTCAATCCCTTCCATGCCCACTGTGCATGGGTAAACACAACCTTTTTTCTTCCTCCTTCTGTGGGAAATCCAATATCTCCTACAGTTATGTCTCTGCCCTGGTTAGACTAGACACTCTTCTCCCCTTCCCCTTCTCTGCCTAATTTCCTTCAAGCCCTTAGCTTTTCCACAAGGCTTCTCTTCTTTCCCTAGCTGATGATTCCTCATTCTCCAAATGACCTTGTATCTGTTACGACTACTTACCTGTGTAGAGGCAGCTAGTTGGGATGCGGCAGATGGAGCATCAAGCCTGAAGTCAGGAAATCTTGAGGACAAATGGGACTTCGGTTACTTATATACTGTGTGATTCCAGACAAGGTGTTTAATTTCTGTTTGACTCTGTCCTCAACTGTAAAATGGTGTGAGGATAAATAATAGTGTCTGTCTCTCTGGATTATAGGGAGGAGCAAATGAGATAATATTTCCAAAAGTGCCTAGCACAGTGACTGGCACAAAGCTGGTATTGTTCATTTGTTTCAGTCATGTTCAATTCTTTGTGACCCCACGTGGAGTTTTCTTGACAAAGATACTAGAGTGCTTTGCTGTTTCCTCCTCCAGCTCATTTTATAGATGGGGAAGCTGAGGCAAACAGGGTGAAGTGACTCGCACAAGGTCACACAGCTTGTAAGTGTCTGAGGCTACATTTGAACTCAGAAGATGAGTTTTTCTGACTCTAGGCCTGTGCATCACTTAATTACTCTTGGTGCATAGAAGATGCTGTTTAAATAGATGCTTATTCCCTCCCTCAATATACATAAGTGTTGATTCCCTTGATTAGAACATTAGCTTACTTTTATCTTCAATCCTTATCTATATCCCTTGTTGTCATATACCTGGTGTACTTAATAATTATTAATCAATATTAAATGAATATTACATTATTAATGTTAATTATATATACATATATGCATTTATACATACATACTAAGTACTGTATGTATGTAGAATATACATATATACATGTATATATACATATATAAATATATATATATATATATATAAATATATATACATATATATATATATATACACACATATACACCGCCCCCCCTTCATATGCCTTCACAGCAAAAATGTATTCCAAGTAGAATTAAAGGAAAGACATGGAATAGCAAGATGCAATGATGTGAACATGAGAAAGATGAATTTGGGCTTGGAAAATAATATGAAGAAAAATAGTATCAAGGATATAATCTATGCAGTTTCTTTGCCGCATCCCTTTGTTTGGGGGGATGTTATAATTTATTTTTTTAATAAAAGCTTTTTATTTTCAAAACATATGCATGGATAATTTTTCTACATTGATCCCTGCACAGCCTTGTGTTCCTAATTTTCCTCTCCTTCCTTCCACCCCCCCAGATGGCAAGTAATCCAATGTTATACATGCTAAAATACATGTTAAATCCAATATATGTAAATATATTTGTGCCATTTTCTTGCTGCACAAGAAAGATCAGATTAAAAAAAAGAAAGAAAATGAATAAGAAAACAAAATCCTTGTCTGATCCCTTCATGCTAGAATATATATTACATCTTATATGCACAATATGATATTAAGTTGTTAAATTAAATAATAATTATTAAATGTTTGTTTATTGATTCTTGAAACTCTGTCCATTAACTCCCCAAAAACCAACCCAAACAATCCAGAGTCTGAGGGTTTCTAATCTAGACAACAAGGCAGTTTGTACAGACTCTGTTTATATAGATTCTAACAGGACATTTCATGAAAGTTCTCTTGCTAGCTTTGTGGAAAAGGGAGTGAGCTATGGACTGGAAAAGCATACTTTCAGAACTGATTGAACCCCCAACCCAAAGTGTGGTTATCATTGGAGTGAGATTAGCCTGAAGGAGGATCTTGAGTGGCTTATGGCTTCCTGGACATGTCTTGGGGCCATTTTTATTATGTCTGGGATAAAAGCTTAGATGTTTCCTTAGATGAAAGCCTAAAGTTTTATCTATCATAAAGCTGGGAGAGAGGACTAAGATATTTGGTTCTAAAATTGGGATTCACAAAGATCTAGCTTGGCTAGAAGAGTGGTTGAGATCTAACAGGAGAAAGTCATCTTGAGGACAAATGTGACTTCGGTTACTTATATATTGTGTGATCCCAGACAAGGTGTTTAATTTCTGTTTGACTCTGTCCTCAACTGTAAAATGGTGTGAGGATAAATAATAGTCTCTATCTCTCAGAGTTATAGGGAGGAGCAAATGAGATAATATTTCCAAAAATGCCTAGCACAGTGACTGGCACAAAGCTGGTATTGTTCATTTGTTTCAGTCATGTCCAACTCTTTGTGACCCCACGTGGAGTTTTCTTGACAAAGATACTAGAGTGCTTTGCCGTTTCCTCCTCCAGCTCATTTTATAGATGGGGAAGCTGAGGCAAATGGGGTGAAGTGACTCACATAGGGTCACACAGCTTGTAAGTGTCTGAGGCTACATTTGAACTCAGAAGATGAGTCTTTCTGACTCTAGGCCTGGCACTCTATCCACTGCATCACCTAATTACTCTTGGTGGATAGAAGATGCTATGTAAATAGATGCTTACTCCCTCCCTCAATATACATAAATGTATACATAAATGTGGAAAGTGGCTTGATGATGGAGGGAGAGGATTTGCTTTCAAATTCTGACCCAATGATTATTCCCTGTGTGTTCTGTATGAAGTTGTTCCTACTCCCCCATCTGTAAAATGAAGTGACTATCCCTGATGATCTCCAAGGTCTCCTTTGGCTCTCTATCTATAATCCTAAAATGAAACTTAATAGAAAAATATGTAAAAAGAACAATAAAAAATCCCCCAAACAAACCCAAAACAGTTGGATAGGATGGGAGAAATGTACCTAAACAAACCATTCACTGAAAAACAAACAAAACAAAACAAAACAAAACAAACAAACAAAAAACTGTAGACATTTGAATGCACAAAAAAAGCTAATACAATTTTGAGTGGAGTAAACCACGCTGACTCTTCCTTGTTAAGACTACCTCTTGAGATTTATACAAAGTTTTGGGTGCCACATTTGATAAATATGAGCATTTCCAGACAAGAACTAACAGTCTAAGAAGGGCATTTGGAGCCAGGTCATCCTCCTGGATTTGAAGGAAGTGGGGATGTTTACTCTGGAAAAAAGATTTAGGGGAGACAGACTATAAATAGCTCCTGTTTTTTGATCCCAGGGAATAGATATTGGATCAAGGGATTAGTTGCAAGGAAGCTGAGTCTGACTCAGTATATGGAGAAACAGAGATCAGGAGGCCTAGGGAAGTCTGCTGGGAGGGCGATGCAAGTATTAGTCCTTGACAAGTTTCTCTGGATGGAGTTCTTCTTACTGACTTGTTGGTTTGACCCCGATGCTGTGGATGGCCCAGGACACTATCCTCAGGTCTACACTGTCCAGAGATTCCAGATCCCATCGGGAAACTACCATTCAATATCACAGCAATCCCCGTGGCCAGGCCAACTATGCAGTTCATGTACAAGCCAGTAATTAATTAACAGACTCATTAATTAATAGGGGGAATTTGAGCTTGTAAACACAGCTGCTCCACTCCTGCCTCAAAGGATCCCCGGGTAATCAGTGAGTGGAAAACAAAAGCAAACAAGCCAATGGTGAGGTGATGGTGGTGGGGAGACACTGCTTCATTGTGCTGTCTCTCTAATTGAACGGTCCAGAGAATCATCGGGCTCGAGAGCCAACATCAACAAAGTATTAGCTGCCTGGAAACTGAGAGGCAAGGCCTTCGAGATGCTTCTGGCCCAGAGTTTAAATATCTGGAACAAATATTAACACAAGAGCCGAGATGAAGAAGTCGGGGAAGGATGCCCACGGACTCAAGGCCATTTATCTTTTGTTCTCTTGGCGGCCGATACCGAGATGTGTTTTAAAAAAAAAAGAAGGCTAGTGTGATAAATAGAATGTCAGATTGGGAATCAGGAGGCCTGAGTTCGCCACTTCATGAGCAGGAGACTTAACCTGTCCAGGCCTTGTCTTGAGCCCGGAGAATGGGGCAGAGAAGCCCTACTTTGCTAACCTGGTAAAGTGCTTGGGAGAATCACTGCTACCATAAGGTGCCCTCTGGCAGTGAAATGCAGCGGAGGGCCATCCTTGGAGTCAAGAACACTTCAGTTTAAGTTCTGATCCTGACCCAGATGGGATCGATGATTCTGGGCAAGACATTGACCCTCTTGGTTCCTTCCGGAGAGTTCTCCAAGGCTAACTGAGGGAGCAGATGCAATCTGCGTTGTTGAAGGATGCCAGATTATGATAATAACATGATGGCAATAACAATGATAATAGAGACAATATTATTATGATATAGCTTTTGTTTCCTCCTATTTCAGTGAGACTTGGAGGTGCGACTTCCTAACACGTCGCTCTATACGTTGATACTAATCATTTGGCTTTCTGATTTATTTCAGATTTGCTCTGAGATTTTTTTTCCCCTTTCCCGGGAAGAACCTTTCATCCACTGGGCAGACAAGACAAGGCCTATCGAAATGGGGCTGGGACGAGCCCCTTTTTCAATCCTCTGGCTGGCCTGAGGTGCTGGCATCCTTCTGGAATGGAGTCGGAGCCTTCCAACCTGGAGCTTCTTGCCCCCCATCTTAGGACAAACAGCCCTGGAGGCCCATTGGGAAGACATTACAGTAGCAGGCAAACAACATGCAAGAGGCAGCTTGTTTATAATTGAGAGCAGGAGGCAAACAGAAAAGCAAAAGGGAGTGGAGCCGCCAATCTGGATGGGAAGCTGCTTTGACCGTCTCCTTTCAGTTGCTGGCCAAACGTCTGTGACTCTCAACATTAGAGCATGGTGGCTCAAAAGACCTACTATGAGACTCAGCAGCAGGAGAGTGGCTTTGCCTCTTATTAATTGTGACTCTAGGTAAGTTGCTTACTTTCTCTGAGCCTCAGTTTCTTCATCTGCAAAATGGGTCTAATAAAGCCCACATACTGCTATGTCCCGAGGTGATTGTGAGAAATGTAGTAGGTAAACCTTAGAGTTCTAGAGATATGTAAATTGTCCTTAGGATCATAGATCTAGAACTGAAATGTCATTCAGTCAACAAGCATTTATTAAGCACTTAGTAGATGTCAGAATACCCAAAGATACAAAGAAACAGCAAAAATATGATCCCTGCCTTGGAGAGTTCACATTTTAATGGGGTGGGGTGGGGAAGAGAGGCAATATGCAAATAAATGGGTACGTTGTCAGTCAATCAATAAACAAACTTTTAAGTCAAGGAACATTTAAGGGGAGGGATGCTTATTATTCCTCACACCTGGTCAGGCCACATCTGGAGGATCTTATTCTCTTGTATGGGGTTATATTTTAGGCAGAAAAAGAGATAAATTGGAGTACCTCCAGCAGGGGGTGGGAATCAGGCATATTTAGCCAGAAAAAGGTTTTAGGGAGGGAATGTGTTTGAGATCTTCAACAACTGGAAGGATTTTGCTCATGGAAAAGGAATTAGTCTCCTAAGAGTAATGGGAGGAAAGCAGAGGAAGGAACTCAATGGGAGGTATAATTTTTTAACAGTGAAAATTATTCTCAAGTGGAATGGTCTGCCCGGGTAAGTAGTAAGCTCCCCATCACTGGAGGTTGGAGGACCACTCATCAAGGATGTTACAGATAAGATCCCATATTTGAATTGGACTGAATGACTTCTAAAGCACCTTTCAACTCTAAAGTTCAATGATTCTGTGTTTCTGAGACACACACACACACACACACACACACACACACACACACACACACACACACACACACGGAGTTCAAGAGAGCAAATAGGTCAGAGGCTGGGTGTTCAAACAAGAGGAATTCTGAGGTCCAGGCCAAAGAAGGAGGCCAGAATTTCAAGCCAGAGCAACAAGGATGGTCAAAGGGAGGGGCAGACTTTAGTAATGGAGGCAATTTGTTATCTCTTTCTCAGCTGCCATCCTTTCCCTCTTGGCAGGGCCAGTGCCAATAGGAAGATTGATCTGGGGAAGGGCAGGCCATAGAGGTGAGGGACCAACAGTACTCACCTGGCCTTAGTGGAACAAAAGAAGAATGAGGGTGGGACTTGACTCCCTCGGTTTCCTTTATTCCTGATGGTGAGGGATTGTTTTGAACAGAAATAAGCAGCCAAACCCACTTTCTACTTCCTGCAAATGAAATAAAGTTTGCTTTGGGGTTTGTTCCTCAAGAGAGGAACAAGTATTGTGTAGAAGAGTTGAATTATATCTCCAGGAAGCAATTTTCAAGAATGCCTTGCATCCACCATATCATTTGATCCCCAGCCTAGAAGTTATCACAGCAGATATTCTTCAAATGGTAGACTCTAAAGCCCCAGAAGGCAGGGATAATTTATTTTTGGTATTTGTTTCCCTGGGACCTAACAAAGGAACTTGCACATGGCAGCTATTTAACTAGCTTTGTTCAGTTAAATTTAATCCATTCTTTTGATCCATAATATCATCCAAACTTCTTCCGTTGCTACAAACTGGCACTCTTCTGATGGGCTTGTATTCTGTGTAATTCTTGTCTGTGTTTTAGCTAGGTGGCTGTAGTACAGTGCTAGACTTGGAGTCTGGAAGACCTGATTTCAAATCCTGTCTCAGGTACTTCCTAGTTGTGTGACCTTAAGGCAAGTTATTTACTTTCTTCTAGCCTTAATGTCCTGATCTCTAAAATGGGTTTTTAATTACTCTGAGAATTCAATAAGATAACACATTTAAAGGCAATATTGAGGCAGCTAGATAGCATAATGAATAGAAAGAACTCTAGACTTGGATCAAGACAATTTGAGTTCAAATTCTGTCTCAGGTGTGTACTTACTATAGAGGCAAGTCATTTAACCCCTCACACTCAGTTTCCTCAACTGTTAATATCTATATCTATATCTATCTATCTATATCTATCTATCTATATCTATCTATATCTATATCTATCTATCTATCTATCTATCTATACATACATATCTATCTATCTATAGATAGATAGATATATAATCTTAGAGGGTTTTGTGGTTTTAAATGTGAAAATATTTTCACATTTGTAAAATGTTTTGCAAATCTAGGGTATTTTTTTTTATGTACCACATATGATCATAGAATCCTCATAACAATACAGATTTAGAGCATGAAGAGACCTTAGTCTGGTCATCTTTATTTCACAAATGAGGAAACGAGAGTCAGAGTGGCCAAAAAATTTAGTCAAGATTGCATAGGCTGTAAGTGGTAAGACTAGGATTTTAAATGTAGGTCTGTTGACTCTGAAATCTGGGACTCTTTCCACTTTATCGCGCTGGATCATCCATGCGTGTCTGGTTGCTTTCTCCAATGCATTTCAATCATTTGGCATTATATATTAGCATGTGTATATGTTAGAATGCAAGTTCTTTGTGAGTAGGGATTATTCCATTCAATGCATTTATATCATTAGGACAGTGCCTGGCATATAATAAATAATTCTGATGAGTGTTCAGGGGCTAGATGGACTTCCCCAGAAAACAAGCCTATAGTAATTCGAATGTCCTCAGAGACGGCGTCTCCAGCCACAAGTATCTTGTCTGTTGAATGTTCCAAGACTAGTTTAGAAAGCAAGCCTGTAGTAAGTAGAATGCTCTCAGAGCATGTCTTTAGCCCCAGATGTCTAATCTGCTGAGTGGTCTGAGACTGGATGATAAGAAATACTTCTTATCGTTGGTGGGTGCATGTTGATTGACTGCCTGTGTTATTTTTTCATCTCTGTAGAGTGATAGTTCACTTTATTAATGTGTCAAGGTAGAAACGGCTCAGCATGTACATGTCTCAAGGCTGAAGGATCCTACAGAGGCCATCCCAGGGAGTACGTAGTCAGAGTGCCACTGGAAACTTCCAAGAACTCCAAGAACAAAGTGATTCATTGTTGGGGAATTTGGGGGTGATGGATTTCTTGACTGCTCCGGCCATGTGGTGATTCAGCATTGAAAGAACTTTTTGATGCTTTAGAAGGATGTGCTAGACCCTAATTGGTCCCTTAGTTAACTCTTAGCCCTGTGTTGATCTGTATGAGTAGGTTGTTATATATCACAAAAGAAGAGGTTTCCATCTGGTGGCCATTTTTTAGAATGTAGCTTGTCATCTGCTGATAAGATATTAAGTGAGGGGTAGAGAAGGATGGCTCATTTCTTTCCTAACATAACTGAAGTAGTTATTTCCCATATGGAATAAAGACAATACCTGGGCTTGTACTAGACTCCCAGCTGCCCTTTGAATTTCTTAAGTGCTTTTGTTCTCTTTTAGCACTGACTTTGAGAGCATCTACTAATCTTGAATATTTTGTGATTGATAGTGAGAAGCTCCAACATCTCTCAAAGCAATTAAAATGATAGTGCTGGTAATAATAGCAGGCTAGAACTAAGGAAAAATCAACATTGGAGAAAGGAACAACTAGAAAATCAATTACTCTTTAAATGAACTGTGGCAAGGGAAAATGAAGTAGAAAAAGGTTAATTAGTGGCATTGTAAAAAATATTTATGTTCCAATAAGGCTTGATTATTAGCTTTCTAATAGATTTTATTCATATTTATGAATTTCTGTATTCTGTCCTAATCATTCTGTAAAGTACACTATGATACTTTTATGTTTAATATTCCCTCTTCTGAGTGAGAATAAACTCGTTCAATACCAAATTTAGATTTGTACAATGAATACCATTAAAAAAAAAATCTCTGTTATCCCATTTCCTTTTTCTGTCAAGGAAATCTTTAACTAGCAACTTTTTTTCCAGGAAGCCATTTGGCATGATAAATCAAGGAAGGTGATAACTGGGAAGTTCATTTCCTCTACTGAAAAGTCAGTCTTTCCCCAAAGCTAAACCCTGAGCAAAGCATTTTGTGGTTGAGAGAAAAAAAAATGGAGGGTGGAGTAGGATTAAGGAAAAGAAGCAAATTTTAAGGCTGGAGGTTGGGAAAGAGAAGGGGGGCAAAATCGATTGCTTCTGGAAATTGGGGCCTTTGGAGGGCCCATGGGCATTCCTGGCACTTCATGGGAGCACTTATTCTCTCAGTTCCTGGTTAGTTGCTTTTTTCCCCTTTTTATCTTGGCCAGGATGTATGACTTTTGATAGAGTTTGACTCCAGCAAGTCTTCACATGAGCCTTCTGATCTTGTGTTTGGATGGAGGGCCTGGTTGAGTAACAGGGCCTGATAGAATGTTTCTTGTTAAACATGGTTCCCCCTGCAGGTATGTATTTTTCTCTAACAGTCAAACTCTGTCAACACAAGTCTTGGCTTCCCCCTTTCCTTGTTAAGGTAAACACTATGTCAATACTAGGTTTTTTTTTTGTTTTTGTTTTTTTTTTAAGTTGACTCTTGGAGTTAGAAAACATAAGTTTTCATTTGGAAGGTCAATAGTCATTCATGTCTCCTAACATTATTTGACCTTCATAGTACAAACACAGGCATGTAAAATAGATCCCCAGAGTCAATATTTAGTATATTGGAACAACCAGCCATTATTCCACTAGACATTCTTGTTAATTAGAGATATAATGGACAGACTATTAGATGGTTAGAGATGGAGGGGATCTTGATCAGCTGGTTTTATTTCCTCCTCATCTTACAGAGATATAAACTGAAACTCAAAGAGGGGAAATAAATGGTTTTCTTCAGTACATACAGTCAGTGATACAGCTAAGTCTAGTACTCGGGTCTTTTGGTGACTCTTTCTGCTGTTCCATGAGCTTTTTCAGCTGCTGTGAGACCAAGGAGATCCTTCTATCCTTTTAGGTAGGGCATTAAAAAAGTTCAGGAGACATAATTTCTGGGTAATTAGTTATTTTATTAATAATGCAAGCATTTTAAATAAAAGGTCAGTAGCATTCTTGATTATTCTCACAGCACAGATTCATTAGGTTCACGGCTTTATCTGCTCTTGGAAGAGTTATGTTCCTGAGGACGGTAATCAATTCCAATTGGTTAACAATTAATGAGATATGAACTTTACAAAGAGAAGTGAGCTTACTCCAGTGAGGGGCTGAGAGTGACATGTTGTCACTCTTGGTGAGAGAGACTGTTCCTATACCCAGCCTTGGATAATCTAGAGAAAGAATCTATATCCCCCACCCAAGCTTGAATTAGTTGGATGAAATAGGAATACCAAAAAGAGGAAAATGTTAATCGTATCTTCCACCAGCCCTGTCCTTGAGAGATTGGAAAGGGGAAATAGGGTGGGGGAAAGAAAGCTGTTTTCTCCTCAGTTTTAATGATTGGCTATTAACAGGAGAGAGAAATGATAATTTTTTTTCTCATGGCATTAACACATTATATAGATGTGAATTATTATGATTATTTCGGTGATTTCAGTGACAGAAATGATGGACCCTGTCTCATCTAGTTCCACGTCATCCTCGCTTCTCTACAAGCCCTTAGCCAAAGAAATACCCTGGCAAGATTCACTGAGTTTTCACTTTGAACTTTTGAGGAAGATCATCAGGGATCACCTGAAGATTTTCTGCAGCTCTTTAGTGACCTTAATTTGGATATCAACGGAGAGAACTGATTCTGTGACTTGCTGCTTACTTCAATCCTCTCAATAAGAGGAATTGTTTTCTTTTTGTCTGACTTGCTGCTTACTCTCAACCCTCTCAATAAGAGGGATTGTTTTGATTTTGCCTAACAGCTGACCAAATCCATCTGGCTCCTAAATTGGAGGGCTGGTTCCTAGATCCAGAACAAATCCATATGTAGAGCTCTGCCCTTAAGTATAACACAGCTCTCAGGTTTCTAAGAGATATTATGGTTGAGGAAAAGAGGCTTATATGAAATGACACTTTATTTATCTTCAATTTGGGAGGGGATGAGGTGTGCCATGTAAGTGAATTTTCCAGATTTCCTCTAAATTAAATCTCCCTGAAAATTATGATTTCAGATTGATTTTGGGTAATCATATTTGTATAAATCTTAGCGTGATCATGACAGTACAATTTCTATTCCCACACGAGACAGAAACAATGAATCAAATAGAAAGTATTTGATTACAACAAAATATTTGGGGTAGCACGCATAAGAAAAACAAACAGGCAATAGAATAATTTTCAAGGCTCCCCTCAAAATCCACATCTCTTAAGATAGTGGAGAAATAACCACCTCCACATGAAAACTTATGAGGCTAGTAATCCAAGCTGGGCTTTCAGTGAATCTCTGTGATCCCTCAGGGCTAGAGTTGCCTTTGTTCTATCTCTAGACTGCCAACTAGCCCCTCATAAGGTCAATGAACCTAGAACTCCTCCTCCCAGTCCTTGCAGTGGTCCTCAAACTTTTTAAACAGGGGGCCAGTTCACTGTCCCTCAGACTGTGGGAGGGCCGGACTATAGTAAAAAGAAAACCTCACTCTGTCTCCGCCCCTCAGCCCATTTGCCACAACCTGGCAGGCCGCATAAATGTCCTCAGTGGGCCACATCTGGCCTGCGGGCCGTAGTTTGATAACCCTTGCTAGAATCTGAACATATAGAGTGTTGCTATGTTGCTGATGTTTCTCACACCTTGGACCCTGCCTCTGGCTTCTTGTTTTAGCTGTTACCTTCTTTAGAGGAATATCAGAGGCCAGAAAGCATGATGTGGGCGAAGGTCACTACCATGACAAGGGTCCATATTTTCTCCATGCATCTCTCCTCCTATTCTTCATCATTTTTCTTCACTCTGAATCCATACCCTCAATTGGATCCCCAAGCATCTTGGTACAAATCACAGAGATCTTTGACTTCCCTTCATTGTTGGCAAGTATACCATCTCCAGCAAAGCCCACTCGCCTTTATATTAGTCACACTGGAGCAATGCAGGAAGCTTCCACTGTGGGCAAAACATTAATAGAGTGCCTGGCATATAATAGGTATGTCATAAGTCATATAACCAAATGCCTTAGTTTCCTCATCTGTAAAATGGAGATAAAAGGGTTGTTGTGAGGATTAAATGAAAAAATTATCATAAAGTGCTTAGCAGAGTACCTGAAACATAATAAATGGTATAACAAGGGTAGGGAACTTTTTTTCTGTCAAGGGTCATTTGGATATTAATAACATTATTTGTGGGTCATACAACATTATCATCTTATAGAATTCAAGCAGTGAGAGGTTATATTTAGCTTTCAATTCATCATCACCTTAGCAAATGATTTCTCAGGCCTTATATTCTGTGGCATAGATTTTTAGGGCAAATAGGTCCCTTCTCAGAATGTTCTTCAAATAAAATGCATAGGATTAAAAAGAAACCAAAATAGGATTACAAAAACATTATTTTTAAAAGGCCCTAGACTCTAGGTTAAGGATGTCTGAGCTAGATGATCTTTAGAATCCCTTCTAAAAGGGTTTCTGGGATTTTAGGGTGTCTTCTCTAGGGAGGTCATTTGACATAGTAGATAGGGTGCTGGGTGTAGCAACAGAAAGACCCAGGGCTCAAATCTACCTCCATTTCTTGCCAGCTGTGTGATCAGGGGGAATCTTTCTGAGCTCCAGAAACACTCTGAGTGGGGATGGTGGAGGCATCCTAGAATGAAAGATCCATTTTCAACAAAGGCAGCTCCCACGTAACAGTCCAAAGAAACAAAACCAGTGCTTTTGCGGCTAATAGCTGTGTGACTTTGGAAAAATATTTATCCCTCTCTGGGCCTCAGTTTACTATAATGCAAAATTAGGAGTTTGAACTAAATGATATTCAAAGCTCTTCCCCACTCTAAAATTCTTTGGAATGTTTTCTGAGAAATGTTCACTTTTGGTCTGGAAATATGGGAAGAAAAAATGGTTAAGACTGAATCCTCTGACTAGAGGTTGGTTGACGACATTAGCTTCTCCAGGTGGCTATAGTGGCGTTTGCTGGGTCAACTTCATTTTGCTGGTCACTTATACTTTCTGCATTTACTTTTATTTATCATTATTATTAAGGACAAAATAGCTAACATTTAAATAGTGCTTTGAGGTTTACAAAATGATTTTCATATGTTATCTCATGAACAACAACCATCTTGTGGCAAAGTTATGATCCCCATTTTTACAAGTTAGGGAGTTGAGTTTACATGACTTGTTAAGGGTCACATAGCTAATAAGTGTCTAAAATGAGCTTAGAATTCAGGTCTTCCTGACGGTAAAGTCCAGCACTCTATTCACCATGCTATCTTGCTTTCATAAGCTGAGATTTTATGACTGACTCCTTTCACTGATTTTTGTTTTCTGAAATTCTCTGAACCTCAATTTTCTTATCTGTATTATGGGGCTAAAAGTATAAGAATGCCTTCTTTCATAGAGTGGTTATAAGAAAATTGCTTTGAGGAAATACTTCAATATGATTGTGTATATGTTTGTGTGTGTATGTGCAAGCACGCATCTGAGCATACACACACACTTGAGCCTGTGTGTTTGGGCTATTATCCATGTATTTGACAAATTAAAATCCGAATTTTATTCTCTGACTTTTCTTTCAAATCCTTTCCATAAAGGACAACCACTAACCAATACCTTTTTTGTTGGTAGAGAAAAGCAATAGAACAGGTTGAAAGAGTACAGTGGGCTTCCTTATCATTTATTAAAAGCCCTTTTATCTCACTAAAATTCATATTCTAGTGATATCAAGATAAATCTAACTTTGAAGTGGAAAAGTCACAAATTCCCAGAATCTAAAGCTTGGAGGAGGTCTCTCATCTCCATGGAATTAACCTACTATTGGAGGAAGGGGCCAAACAGTCACACCTGCTCTGTGAGGGGGTAGCAGTAGGGATAGTGGAGGATGATAATTTAACTGTCCACACCTGACCTTTAACATGTCCTTTCAACCTCCCCCCCCCCCCAGGTCCTAGATGGAAAATCCCATAAGTCTCTCCTGCAAATTGCTTCTCTGAGTCCTTGTCCAACCAGCTTCCTGCAGAGTGAGATCCACCCCAAGACGGATCTTAGGGCCTCAGTCTTTGTGTCCTAGAGACACCTGGGCAGCATGGGCAGAAGCTGAAAAAGGCTGACCTCAACCAGTCCTTGTACTCTTTTGACCTAGGGAGCAATAAGGACAAAGAAAGTGACTGGAGTTAGATAGAAAGCAGTGGGTAGCTGGAAGTTCCATGGATTGTGGGTTTTTTTGCAAAACATCAGTCGAGCTGTGTCTTAATACAAGTTTCAGCCTGAGTTGCTAACTGTTTAGAGAGAGTGTCATTACTGCTTCCAAAGGGACCTACATCAGTTCAAGGCCAAAAGTGTTCCCCAATTCCTCTGGAGAACTCAATGATAGACTAAAGAAGCAGCTAAAGGTAAGTAAGTCTACTTTTCTCTTTAAAGCTGCACAAAAATCTTCTCTTTTCTAGGAGAGAAGCCCATAATCTCATGCTGCTTATATTCTTCACCTGGAACTTTAGGCAGTTTCTATCTCAACAAATGATTTTCATGGTAGGACTTTTCCCCTTTAAGAAGAGAAAAAGTAGTTATTTAGGAAGCTGAAGGTCACACATGTCAGCAGATGGTTATTGTTGTTCCGCTGTTTTTTCTAGGCAGAGATACTGGAGTGGCTTGTCAATTCCTTGTCTAATTTGTTTTATAAATGAGGAAAAATAGGGTCCCACAGATATTAAATGTCTGAAGTCAGATTTGAACTTGGGAAGATGAGTCTTCCTGACTCCAGGTCCTGCCTTCTATCCACTGAACTTCTGAAATAAGCTGCATAAAAGAGTGTATAGCCCTTCTTGGTGATGAAAATGACAACGTTTCCTTCATTTACTAAGTCTTTCTTTTCTTTCCTTTCTTCCTCCTTCCCTATACTCTAAACGTGCCTGTTTAAATTGTGGAGAAACTGGCCAAGAGAAAGTCCCTTATTCAGCTTCTTACTCTATCCTGATGAGAAAATGACCTTCAGGGCTCCTACCATCTGGAGAAGTTTTAAACCCTTAATAGTAAACAGAAGGGGTCTGGCTAAATGTGTCAGTAATTGTTTCTATCCCAGATAACTTTCTTTATTGTGTATATATTTTGTATCCGACTAGTATTCATTGTTTCTCCTGAAAGAAATTTAAGCTTCTTGAGGAGGGTAGGGGCTATTCATGCTGGTCCTTGGGTTTCTATGTACTTAATTTTTTTTGGCTTATTGCTCGCTCCAGGGCCCTCACTTCTCTTAGAGACATCTCATTACAGCAAAGCTCTAGGACTCCAGCAATTCCTTTGAAACGTTCAAAGGATGGCATCAGGTGGGAGAGTCTTTCCATCAATATATAATGATTCAGCTTTCCTGGCTGCCTTCGAGTGACCTCAAAAATCTACCTTCTTCTGGAGATTTTCCTGGTTCCCTTTCCACTCCCCAGGTGCCTTCCTTCTGAGATTTCTTTCCATTTATTCTACTCATATCTTATATTTATAGAGAAGTGCATAGTGTCTGTTTTATTATATCATGAATTTCAGGAACACTGTCTTTGCCTTTCTTTATATCCCCAGTGCTGGAAGAAAAGTATGTGTTTATTAAATATTTGTGGAATCTGAGTTGAATTTCAGAAATCCTTTAGTTCAGAGGTGTCAAATATAACAATGGATATGATAACCACATTAAAATGTAAATGGAAAATATTTTTTAAAAGTAAGTAAAATATAATAGATGTAAAGAAAATATGCAGAGATAATATTAAAATGTTTTTTCTAATTCAGTGTATGGGTCACAAAGAAGTTTGTATGTGATTTAGTGGTTTCTTTTTTTTGGAGTATTTCTTTTTTATTTTAATAACTTTTTAATTTTTCCAAATATATGTAAATATAGTTTTCATCATTCACTTTTGCAAAACCTTGTGTTCCAAATTTTTCTCCTTCTCTTCCCTCCTTCCCCCTCCCTAAGACAGCAAGCAATCTGATATTGGTTAAACATGTGTGATTCTTTCTAAACGTATTTCCATATTTGTCATGCTGTACCAAAAAAAAAAAAAAATCAGAAAAAGGGAAAAAAAACATAAGGGGAAAACAAGCAAAAGACAATAACACAGGTGAGAATACTATGCTTTGATCCACATTCATTCTCCATAGTTCTCTTTGTGGATGCAGATGATATTTTCCATCACAAATTTATTGCCTTGAACCACTTCATTGTTGAAGTTGGTCACAGTTGATCATCTCATAATCTTGTTTCTGTATACAGTGTTCTCCTGGGCTGCTCACTTCCCTCAGCATTAATTGCTATACATTTTTCTAAGCTTTTCTGAAATCACCCTGCTGATCATTTCTTATAGAATAATAATATTCTATTATATTCATGTACTGTAACTTATTCAGCCATTCTCTAACTGATGAGCATCTATTCAATTTCTAGTTCCTTGAGTGGCCCCCATTTCTATTTGAATTTAATGCCTTATTTAGTTCCATTTATTTTTAAGCAGAAATGCTCTGTGCAATGTCCTTCATAATTCTAGTCTTCTACTAGAAGACCCACAGTGATGGGAAATCCATTACTAGATCATGTACTGGATAGAATACTGGACCTGAAGTTGGGAAGATCTGAGTTCAAGATCAGCCTCAGACATTTATTGTGTGACTTTGGGAATATCACTTAACCACTGTCTGCCTCAGTTTCCTTATCTATAAAATTAGGAAAATAATAGCATTCATTTCTTGGATTTGTTGTGAGGATCAAATGAGATTAAAATGTAAATATAACTGTAAATATCTGCTTAGCATAGTTTCTAGTACATAGTAGGTACTATATAAATATGAATTATTTTTTTTTTTATTATTGTTTCCTCCCATTTTATTTTTGGATAGCACTGTTAGGAAGCTTTTTCTTTTATAATGCAGAAAAGTGCCTGCCTCCAAATTTTGTCTCTAATCCCACTGTCTCCTGGATTCAAGCACACAATAGTGGCACAGTGGATAAAATGCTGGGCCTGAGGTAAAAAAGACTGTCATCTTCCTGGGTTCAAATCTGACCTCGGACACTTATTAGCTATGTGATCCTGGGCAAGTAACTTCATCCTGTTTGCCTCAATTTCCTCATCTGTAAAATGAGCTGGAGAAGGAAATGGAAAACCTCTCTTATATTGTTGCTAAGAAACCCCTAATGCATTGTTAAATATGGCTGAACAACAACAATCACATTTCTCCCGACCTTCTTCAACTTATATATCTACATTTCCCCCAAGAGATCCTGGTAAGGATCCAGTCATTTCACTGTTGTTTTTCTCAGAGCTTTCCATTGCCCCTCTTGAAATGTGGAAGGCAGTGTTTTAAGAACAGTATAAACAGTCCAGAGGACAAAGGGACTATTACTTGCTTTGTTCTGTACATAATGTCTTTGTTTGCCTCTGGCTTAAAAGATATTAATCATCAGGGACATGGATGGATAGAAAAGAAGGTCATGGCTATCATCTAGTGAAATTAATGTATAGCTAAAAGCCAACCTGTATGTTAAACATTGTTTAATGTCTGCAAAATATTGAGATAATTCCAATCTTCTCAGATCTTCTCTAGATGGTTTGTGGATAAATACTTATAGGAATTGTATGTAGAATGACTTGGGGGCTGCCCTGAAAGAAGTCTTGCCTATGTTAATAAAATCATCAGTTCATCCCTAGTTTAATATTCCATTAAATGATGGCTTAATAGGTGGTATAGGAGACAGAAAACTAAACTTGGTATCAGGAGGATTGGACTTCAAACACTTCTTAAACAATACTACTTTGTGATCATGAGAAAATCATGGACACTTTTTGAATCTGTTTCTTGACAATGAGATTGGAACATTTATATGTAGAATCTAATATGGGCCAGGCACTGTGATCAGTGCTTTACAATTATTATCTCATTTGATCTTTACAAGAACACTTAGAGGTAGATACTGTTATAACTCTCATTTACAGATGAGTAAACTGAGACAAACCCTGAACGATTTACCCAAGGTGTCGCAGCTTGTAAATGTCTGAGGATATATTTGAACTCGGGTTTTCTTGATTCCATGTCCAATGCTCTGTTCACTATGTCGCCTACTTATTTATAAAATGAGAAAGTTTAAATAGATTCTGAGGTCCCAGTTATCTTTTGATTTATGATTATCTGGACCATTATTCTAGCTTATACAAAACTTACTGGAGTCTACTTTATCCAGAATTTTATCCACATGATCTCTTTTCAATTTTAAAGAGTGTAAACCTATCTATAACTTCTCATCCTGTGGGACATGTTTGTGTTTCTCTGTAAATGTTGGAAAGAGCATAATGTTGGCTACATCTGAAAATGTTTTATTTTGTATCTCTAGTCCATTAATTCTCTGTCAAGAGTTGAAAGGCATTCTTCCATCATCTCAAATCATGATTGAAGAACCTTGATTCGAATAGTAGTCAGTTATTCAAGCATTGTTATCATTTATGTAATCATAGTCATTGGTACAAATTGTTCTCCTGGTTCTGTTGATTTCACTCTGCATTAGTTCACACGTTTTCCTAAGTTTCTCTGAATCCATCTCTTTTGTCTTTTTTTTTTTTTTTTTTCCCCAGCATGCGACTTCTAAGGTTCCTTCTAGCTCCAAGTAGATCTTGTGATTCTAGCTCCAAGTAGAGCTTGTGATTGTATAACTGTCCCTCTCATTATAGATATTAGCTGAGGTTACATAGGTATCTTAGTTCTGCCCTCTGCTTATATGCCTTCTTTTTGTAAAATGATTCATTTTCATATGATCATATAAATAAGTCCAAATCATTTTACAGATGTGCAAACTGAGGCCCAGAAATTAGTTTGCCCACAGCCATGTGATGGAATCAATTAAGAATACAGTTTTCAATTGGAGTTAAGGCTAATTAGTGTCCAGCTTTTGTTTTTGTATTTACATTCATTCTGTATTTTCCTTCAATTTTTCCTATTCAATCAATAAACATTTCTCTAGTGACTAATATATTCAAAATATTTTTGGGGGCGATAGGAATACAGTGATTAAAAATAGCAAGTCTTTATTTATAGTCTACTGAGGACATATGCTATGTATACAGATATTAGAACCTTAAATTTTTTGGCCTTGTAATCTCTACATCTTTTTAAAAATTGAGGACCTTCCCCCCAAAGAACTTTTATTTATGTGGATTATATTTATCAATACCTATAATATTAGAAATTAAAACTAATACATTTAAAATATTTATCAACATCGTTAAAATAAATTAATTACATGTTAATAAAACAACCTTAATAAAATATAAATTTTCTAATTTAAATTTTAAAATTAAAAACAAATGTTAGTATAAAATTTTAATAACTGTTTTCCAAAGCAAAAAGCAGTCATTGAGAAATGGCATTATTTTACAATTTTTGCAAATTCTTTTTTATGGTTGACTTAATAAAAGATGCTGGATTCTCATCTCTGTTTCTGCATTCTATTTGTTGTAATATATTGTTTTGCTTGAAGTATGTGAAGAAAATTGAGGAGATTTGAATAGAAACTTATTATTGTTATTATGAAAATAGTTCACAGCTCCCTTGAAATAGTCTTGGAGTCGCTAAGAGTATTCTGACCAAATTTTGAGAACTACTCATCTAAGCTCAACATTCTCTGTAACAGATAAAGAATCTGAAGTCCAGAGAAATTAAATGTCTTATCCAATATATAATGAGTAAGGAACAGAGCCAGGTCTACTATTATCTGCTATTTACTACCCCCCTCCCAAATGCTGTCCTTCGGATTCAGGCTCTCAGTGACTCTAATTTTCTCTCTCCTATTATATCATCAACAAATTTATTCAGTTTTTTGTGACTAGCTCTGATCTGCCTTTTGTCCTATTTACAACTTGTCATCCAGTAGGACCTGTTTATGTTTCTCTGTCAATCTTGGAAAGAGAATATAAGTAGAGTGAGGGAAACAAAATTCAAATATTTACTACATCTAAAAATATCTTATTTCTCATCTCTAGTCCATTTGTTTCAATCAACACAAACATTAAATCCCTACTATGTGTCAGGTATTTGCAATATGTATACAAAAGTGAGATGCCCTTACTCTCAGAAAGTTTGATTTCTGCTGGCACTGGCTCTCTGCTTTATCCCCTTTCCTACTTTTTCCTTGGAAACCTCTACTTGGTGAAACTTAACCTTAATATTTAAGCTACTTTGAAGGAAGAACAGTATCAGAAAAGGCTTAATGGAGTAGGTGACAGCTTGAACTGATCTTTGAAGAGAGATAAGAAGCCTGAGCAGTTCATAGGAAGATGGAACCCATGAATACTGAAAATGGAATGAATTTGGGAGTTTGGGAAGGGGGTGTATAGGAAGTGTAAAGGGACCTATAGGAAAGGAAGACTAGAAAGAAAATTTTATTATTCTGAAGGAGGTGTTTTAAATCTAGGATAAGCTTATATTTTATCTCAGCAGCGTGTTATCACTTGTTCTATACTTCCATCTTTATCCTTTTCTGTTCTCCCATTTGATAATTGTTTTCACCTCAATTTTAGGGGGATATGCTGTGATTTTCATCCTTTCTAGGGGTACAGAGATACCATTTTCCTCTGGATATAGTGATATATTTTTTATCTTTATTACTATAGCTGTTGCCCTAAGAGTCAAAGGTTCAAGAAGCCAATATGCTTTATAATCATCTCTTCCTTTATTAAGATAAATACTTGTTGTATGTGTCTATACAGTTAGGGTATCATGGTTCTTATAATCCCAGAGAACATTAGGGCTGGCAGGAACTTTGTTGTTCAGTTGTATCCAATACTTTGTGATCCCATGAGCTACATGAATGAGTTTTTGTAATTTTTTCAAAGATACTAGAATCGTTTGCTATTTCCTTCTCTATTGTGTTCCCATTTCACAGGTGAGAAACTGAAACAAATAAGGGTTAAATGACTTGCCCAGGGTCACATAGCTAAGTAAGAGTTTGAGTCTGGATTTGAACTCGGATCTTTCTGAGTTCAGGCCAGGCATTCTATCTACTGTTCCACCTACTCTGTGCTAATTACTGTGTCACCTAGCTAAGCAACTTAAAAATCATTTAATTCAAACTTCATTTTGTAGATGAAGAAACTGGCTGAGCCAAAGAATTATACTTGGTATGATATAAGACATCCCAGGACTTGCATTCAGGTATCTATCTCCTTAATGAGCTTGATGCCATATTAACAGTGACAACAAAGCAAACATTTGTGGCAGTGAGAACAAATCAGTCTCTCCCCAGGGAATGGGTATTTACACTGGTGAGAGATGGCGACAATCTATCTTGTTTTCTAAATGTTCTGGAAAGCAATCCTAGTCCATTTGAATAAACTATAAGAATTGTTCTCAGGGGATTGTGGGAAATCAATTTGAGGACTCCTCTTGAAACCCTATATCTAGTAGGATTTGTTGAAGAGAATGGGAGATACACTGCCTAAATTCTGGAAGAGACAAGGAAAATAGTAGTGGGTTGCCATGAGCTCACATGATGTTGGACACATGGAGAGAATATTTCTCTTTATGCTCTAACACACAATTTGTGTGGAACTGTAGGGACCACTAACAAAAGAAGACTTAAAAATAATGATTGTAAAAATGCATGGAGAATCTTATCTTTTTTCTTATATGAACCAGTTAAGACTATTGGTTCCTTGATGAAGGTCATGAGGGATCTATCACTTCCTAGTACCTGAGGAGATAGGGTAGAAGAGTGGGGGATAGTTAATTGGACTGGTAAACAAAGGACAATCTGAGAGTTGAGTATGTTTGCAATGAAGCTGTGAAAGACTACACTAGAGAGTTAGCAATGGAGATCTATAACTAGTGATGTGTACTGAGACTGGAAGGAAATTGAGGTAGTCAGATGCAACCATCGTAGTGGAGACAAAAGGATTGTAGAGGGGAAGCATTTACATGGAGGAACATTTGCTGACTACTTGAAAGCATGAACTAAAACAATACTATAAGCCATGGAGAACATTTCTAATTGCTGAGTTGCTTCCTGGACAGGTGTGTGGAGATATCCTATCACCACTTTTTATGGGATATGAGTTCTCTGTTTTCATTCATTGTTAATAAAACTGTTCATGTTTTGAGCATTGTGAGCCCACATGCATCTAAGGTGAGCTTGTGATTACCCATATGAGGAGGGCATAATATTAGATACTCAATTTCACAGTTCAATGATCCAGAGAAGTATAATCAGATCTTCCATGTTAGAAAAAATCTTCTGCTCAAGGCTGGTACAATTATTAAGTACCTATTGTACTCAGAGTGCTGTGCTAAGTTCTGTAGATAAGTTTAGATAAGACTTAGTCTCTGTCCTTTCAAAGTTTGTTAAGAGGATAAGACAGGTGTATACTGCATTGGTGGTTTATCATGTGATAAATGTGTTATATGATAAAGGCCTTTTTAAAATCTTAGTGGGGAGGGCAGCTAGATAGCATGGTGGATAGAGCACCAGCCTTGAAGTCAGGAGAATCTGAGTTCAAATCCAGCCTCAGACACTTAAAACTTCCTAGCTGTGTGACCCTGGGCAAGTCACTTAAACCCAACTGCCTCAGGGGAAAAAAATCTAAGGAGGAAGTCATTGTTGATCACAGAAGGCTTTATGAAGAAGATGACATTGAAATGAGTCTTAAGGAAAGAATAATATTTCAACAAGCAAAGAAAGGAAGGTAGGGAATTCCAGGTTTACATACAGACAAATGAGAATAAAGTGTATTTAAGGTGGGGAAGTATAGAGAGCTGTCCAATTTGACCAAGAAGTTATCTAGGTCAAAATGCCAAAGAAGTTTGTGTATTATTCATTAAATAATAGGATATCATGAAGATTCTGAGCAGAGAAATGACATGACTCGACTCTTCACATTAAAAAAAAAAAATATATATATATATATATATATATATATATATATATATATATATATATATATATATATATGTATGTATATGTATGTGTATGTATATATGTATATATATGTGTATGTATGTGTATGTGTATATATGTATATATATGTGTATATATATGTGTGGTATATATGTGTATGTATATATATATACATGTATATATATATGTTGTAGAATGAACAAGGCAGCAACCAGAAATCCCGAAAGTTGATTCCAATCAAATTGGTCAAAGGGTAATGAGGACTTATAGTGGGGTGGTGACAGTGGGAATATAGAAAGTAATAGATTTAAAAAAAAGAATTGAGAGGTAAACTGATAGGTCCTGGTTAGCACCTGAAATATTCTGGAAACAGAACATTCAAATAGACTACCAGGTTCAAATAGACTACCAGGTTTTGTATATGAGAAGAAGCTGGGCAAAGAGAAGTACCACACAGAAATGGTTTAGTCAGAAGAAGAGTTAAGGGGAAAGGGAAAGAGCTTGGTTTGGGACAGATGTATGTGATGGTGTAACCAACCAAGTGATAGTTCTTTGGATAGCACAAGGAGTTTGATTATTTTTCTAAACCAAAGCTCATGGGTTTATTTCCAATGCAAACCACTAGGTGGAAGTACTGCCTAAAGAATTTACTTGCTTGGGAAGGCAAGAGCTCAGTTTTTTCTGGGCTTTTCTACTATGGGGAAAAAGTGGAGTAGGGAAAGCTGAGGAGCATCATATTGGCTTTATGACTGAGCTGGGACAATAAAAACTCCCGTTTCCTCTCTCTTGGCTGTTTTTGGGCCTCGAGCAATCTGCAAATTTTTTTTTTTTTTTTGATCCCATATCCCATCGGTGAAAAAATTTTGAGAATGTATCTCATTATATATATGTGTGTGTATATATATTTATATTTATATATATAATATATATATTATATGTATATATAAATTTTAATCCTATACTATACTAATACTGATTTATTATACAGCTATACATAAATAGAAATTTAAAAGAGATCCAGATAAAATAATATTTTGAAAATGTTTTATTAATATATAACTTTTTCTGCTAAATTAATAGTAAAATCGTTGTTTATATTATCATAATTCATAGTAGTATTTTGAATGATATTCATATGAATATAATTCATTATTTTTGTATAGTATTATTTTAAAAGAAATATTTTAGTACTTTGTGATACCAAAATTCCAAGGTGTGGTTTTAAGTTCAGCTTATTTTGACACTTGGGATTAATTGTAATAGTGTAAAAAAATATTCCATGAAGTTGCATTGATTTAAAAAAAAAGAAGTATAGTATTGACTGGGCTAACTAAATCTTGATACTCATTTTTCAATCTAATATATCAATTATACAAAGATTTTTATAGAAATTTGGCTTGTAAATTTCTATGTTTCCTGAGGATAATCAGTTGTTTTTGTAATCTATTGTAAGGTGCTGTGTTTTACATATATTTTTTTAAACCAATGGGTTCAAAATCCAATACAAATCTTGGTTTGGGAAGTTTTCAAATGGCTGAGAAAACCCTGCTTCTATATTTGTAAAGTGTGCATACTTAAAAAAGTTGTTTTTTTTTTTTTTTGTTTGTTTTTAAGAAATGACATCTATGATTTTTCATTAACCTAGGAATGGTGATCAGTGTCATCAGATACTTCAGGGAGGGCAGGAAGAATAAAGTTTGAGAAAGGACCACCAGATCTGACAATTAGGAAGTCATTGTAGCTTTAAAGAGAGAGGTTTCAGTTGAATGAAAGATCAAGGACAGTGAGAAACCAGAAACTTGGAAGGATGATGGGATCCTTGATAGAAATGGAAGTCTGGCAGAAGGGCAAGAAAAATGATATAATGAAATCTGCAGTGTAGATTGTAAGCTATCCACATCTGCTCATTCTGTGTAGAGGATTCTATCTGAAGGAGAACAAAGGTTGGACTTGTGGCTCTTACTCAAGATAGATTGGAAATATGAGTCTGAGGTCCCTAAAACCGTAATGATGTGGTCTGGGCAAGGATGTATGTATGGGGGGGGGGAAGGTTTGCTTTGCAGTTTCCATTATAGGTGCCCTGTAACAGCTAACTGCCTTGAGGGCACAATGTCTCAGAACAGAAGGAGAGAGGCTGAAAGCATGGCCAACCACAGGAGGCCAGCTATGAGAAGGGAGAATAATGGAGTAGTATTTCTTGTTAATGGGGAAAGAGGTGGTATGTTGTATGTTGTACAGATTTGATCCCTCTTCCTATTTTTAGGTTTGGTAACCCTTTGGATTAATGCAAGGGCCCACGATGGGGAAAGGAACCCATTTCTGAGACTGCTGCCCTAATGTACACATTGGCAGTGGGCCACAAATGAGGACTTTCCCCTTTTTGGCATTTTTAGCATATACCTTGTTGCTTTTATGGGATATTCCATGAACTTTATACACTGTTTATTCCTAAGAAGAGTTCTTTGTCCTCTGAAGGGAAATCTGGGAAATGTAGAGAATCTTGTTTCTTGCAGGCTTCCACATGGAATACTGGGGCTTTTAATACGGGATACTCGGCTAGCTCTAGGGATAAGCAACTGATATTTTTGGCAATGGAGTTGGCTTTTCTGACTGCTATCAATTACCCATAGCAGAAGCTTAGCCTTTGGGGGCCAGACTTTATTTTCCTTGCAAGTAACACCAGGAGTAACTATTTATGCTGCATATAAAACAGCATTAATTTAAACATATATAGTCTGACTTAGTGAGCTATAAATATTCAATATGCCTTTCTAACTTAGTGGTGATTTTTTTTTTTAATATTTCATCATGGAGACTTGTAGCAGAACAAACACTCTTAGAAGGCTCACAGGGTTGGCTAAGGAGCGGCAGTGGATAAATCCTGGACTTGTACTGACTTGGGAGTCGGGAGTCAGAAGTGAATCAAGAAGTGTTTATTAACCATCGAGTAGGTACCAACCACTGTGATAACCACTGGGCAGCAAACATTATTAAACACCTACAATATGTCATGTCAGGGACTGTGCTAGATAATGAGTTACTGAAATGAAACGGTCCTTGCCCTCAAGGAACTTATATTCTACTAGGGGAGACAATATATAAATAACTAGGAAGTAATTGGAGGGAGAGACATTAGCATCTGGAAAGACAGCAAAGGACTCAGATCTGGATTTGGATCCTGTCTCGGCGTGGACAAGTGACTTCATCTAGGAAATAAAGAAAATACCCAGAAGGACTATCTTTGAGGCAGTTTAGTATAGTAGACAGATATAATCTACTATACTAGTCAGGGAAATCTAGTTTCAAGCTCTGATGCACTCCAGATAATTAAAGACAAAGGAAAGAAGCATTTCTTAAGCACCTACTAGGTGCCAGGTGCTATTCTGAACATTTTACAAATAGTAGCTCATCTGATCTTTATCCTTTGAGTGTTCCAAGCAATTCTCTCAAGAATACTTGGCCCATAGTAACCATTTAATAAATGTTTTGATCTAATCTTAAGATTATAAATTACAAAGGAATTATTAATTTGAATTGGTAAAATGAATTTCCTACTGGGAGTTTACCAAGTGGATATATTCACTGATGGTGGTAATAGTGTTCAAGGAAGAGTGGGGTCCCCAGCTCCCAGGGTTGTTGAGAAGCACAAACAAATAAAGTATATTAAAGAGATTTACAATCCTTGAGAGTGATAGAATTGTCAGCTTTTTCATTGTTGAAATCTAAGGAATGGCCTGAATTTAAGGGATTATTTTCTTCTTTATGGTATTGAGGTGATTCTGGTCTACGAGTCTGTCAATGGCGTACAGATTCTAGGAGGTTCAACTAAAGTAGAAAGTTTTAAAAATGAGGAAATGATTGGATGTGTCTTAAATAAATTTGATAAAGGTAAACTGAATTATATCTTAGCAAATTCAGTTTATTAACAGTTATAAAATTGTTAATAAAATGGGTCAGACTCAATAAAGTCATCAACCCCCAATGAGGAGAGGGACCCTCTTTATTAATGCACAAGAAAGAAGGGAGTCTTGGTAATCATGGAACGTAACTGGCTATATTAAGAAAAATGAACTGGCATTGAAGTGAATCTGCCCTCTCTGGCATTATTTTATGGGATCTATTTGCATTTTGTTATTTTTGCTAGGGGGGGATCAAAATTACCAGATGTGTTTTCTCCTTGAAAGAGATAAAATCTCTCCTAATTTCACAAGGACTGATGAAATATCTTTTGGGATGGTAACTTATGGGGCTTGAAAATTTTAACCAAGAATTACTGGCATGAGAGAGAACAGCTTTTCTTTTAATTATATTATTGAACAAATTCAAAAGGAAAGCTAAATTTCTGAGCTCAGCTCAAGGAAATGGCAACATGTCTTTATATAAATGTTGACTTAATTATAAAATTAATACAGTACAAAA
Source organism: Sminthopsis crassicaudata (assembly GCF_048593235.1). Lineage (NCBI taxonomy): Eukaryota > Metazoa > Chordata > Mammalia > Dasyuromorphia > Dasyuridae > Sminthopsis > Sminthopsis crassicaudata. The sequence continues at coordinate 216,534,799 of NC_133622.1, read as the reverse complement.
TAAATTCTAGAATCAGTACAATAGAAATCAATATAGTAGATATTTGAGGCAATTTAAATTTTATATCTTCAGATGCTGTAGATGTTTTCTTCTAGCTAAGTGCAGAGAGACTTAACAAAGGATTATCACTAGAAGAATGTGTTTAAAATTAATTTATTTTTTTGCTGAGGCAATTGGGGTTAAGTGACTTTCCAGGGATCATGCAGCTAGGAAGTATTAAGGGTCTGATTTGATTTGAACTCAAGTCCTCTTAACTTCTGTGCCTATTAATTTTATTTTTAAAAAATGTAAAGCTACTACTATTTATGAAGATGGTCTACTTTGGATAGGATAGGTATGAAATATAGAGGGGGGGGGGAGGAATGGGGAAGGAAGACACAGACAGACATCACCGTTCAATCATTAATACAGGGTCTGGCATGTAGTGATCACTTTATAAATACTCACTGAATTAAGTCCTAGTATGTTCCCAGTTCTGTGTTAAACACTGGGGATACAAAAAATTGCAAAATATGTCCCTGCCTTCAAAGAAATCCCAATTTAGTAGAGAAGGTAATATAACTAGTGGGTTGATCACTTGGTGAAGAGTTCTTTGTTCATGGAAACCCTCAAAACAAAAAAATAAAATGTAAATAGCTCAAATGCTATATAGTTGCCTTTCCTTCTACAGTGACATTGTTGGAGGATGCCAAGAATAACATAATTGTTAGAGCTGGTAAATTTTAACTTGGTCACTGGTATTCTTTATGTGAGATTGTAATTAGGTGATCAGCAAGAAGAAACACTGCTGGAAGAATCATAATACTCTCGACTTTTTTTTGCTATAAAAGCAATCAGAAGACAAGATTGGTTGGTTGTGTGGTAGTGGTGGTGGGGAGAATGAGGCATGGAGAATCTGAATGCCCCACTGATAAAAGTAAGTGAAGATCTCTGCCATGATTGTTCCAGCTGTAGAGAATTTATGGAAAGGGAAAAGCAAAGATGGTTAGGTTGTGGAAGGAATAGCCAAATTAATGACATTATAGATAATTTTAAATATTTAATATCATATTCAGGGAAATAAACCTGGAAAGAAATGAGAGATCCAGATTGGAGAGGGCTTTAAATGCAAGGCTGAGGATTTTGTATTTTAATCCTAGAGGTAGTTGTGAGCCATGGAAGCTTTGTGAATAAGAGAGTGACATGGTTTAATCTGCCTTTAAGGAATATAATTTTGGTAGCTCTGTGGATTTCAACTGGAGAGGGAGTCTGCAAGCAAGGATGCCAATCAAAAGACTATAAATGTCTAAGATTTATATAGTGATTTAAGGTTTGCAAAGATATATGTATGTGGGTGTGTATATGTGTATATATATATGTGTATATATATATACTGTGCATACACACATATATTTAGACATATACATATATGTGTAGTATGTCTAGTAATTATCTGTGGAAGAATTCAAACTCAGGTCTTCTTTATCTCAACTCCACTTTTTTTAATTTTAGCTTTTTATTTACCAGATATATGCATGGGTAATTTTTCAGCATTGACAATTGCCAAGCCTTTTGTTCCAATTTTTCCTCTCCTCCCCCCCATCCCCTCCCCCAGATGGCAGGTCGACCATGTTAAATATGTTCAAGTATAAGTTAAATACGATATATGTATACATGTTCATATAGTTATTTTGCTGACTTTGAAACAGTGTACAATTAGCCTGTGAAGGAAATCCAAAATGCAGGTGGACAAAAATAGAGGGACTGGGAATTCTATTAGTGGTTCATATTCATCTCCCAGAGTTCTTTTGCTGGGTGTAGCTGGTTCAGTTCATTAGTGCTCTGTTGGAACTGATTTGGTTCATCTCGTTGTGGAAGATGGCCACGCCCATAGAATTGATAATCACATAGTATTGTGTTGAAGTATATAATGATCTCCTGGTCCTGCTCATTTCACTCAGCATCATCAACTCCACTTTTTAATCAAGTCCAATGAAACATTATCAGTACCTTCGTTAGGGAAGAGATTTTATGAGTTGAGAAAAGAGTAGATTTTAAAGATGTTTTTCATTGAAATCGTCATTTCTTCAGAACAAGAAGGAAGATGTTTTTGAGAGTAGCTTTCACAGTTGGTTAACAGGCCACAGAAGGAAAACCCCCTTTCTGATGTTTGGAGAGTCAGGTGGGAAACTATACTGGAGAATACTGTTCAAGATCAGTGATCATGAGTTCTGGTAATGAGACTCAGAAATGTTTTTCTCTTGGTTGAGTTTTCTGATCTTTGTGACTTCAGGAAGTATTTCCCAGATTAATTTATTGACCACGTTTGACATTTGATGAGTTTTGTCCTGTCTAGATGTCAAGTTCATCCTCAAAAGACAGAGATTTTCTTCTGCTCAGGATATCCAAAGGCTTGCCTTGGACCTGAAGGCTAATTCTGAAAAGAATCCCTGTAGAAAGTCTATGACAAAGGAATGAGAGCAACACTGATCTGCTACATGTACAACCTTCTAAAGACTTATTCTACTTGATATCTACTTGTTGGGATCCTACACTGTCCCCAGGAATTCTTTTTTTTTCCATTGGTCTTGACTATTCTTCATTTAGCTTGTATCCTTCTGATGAGTGGTTTAATTACTCCTACTAAATCAACCTCTTTTCCCAATTTCTGATTTAAACAAATGAAAATAGGCTCAACTGGCTCAATACTAGGATGTCTGAATAATCTATAACATGATAAACTGGACCATGCCATGTGGGAAAAGGGATTTTTGACTTTGTGCAATTGTAACAGAGGAATTCAAAACTCACAAGCGGACTATGCTTTCTTAATGTCCCTAGTTTCTAGCAAGGGTCCCACACAATACAGTTCTGGTGATCCAGAACTTCTTGGTTCTAAAAACCAGCTCAAACAAATTGGTTCCCTAAGTCACAGGTTGCCATTGCCTTCCAGATGAATGGCAGATTTAGATATGATGGTAGCTAGTTTGAATGGAAAGAACATTGGTGGGTTTGTAGTATGTTTCTGATACTTTCTCATTGTATGATTATTGGAACATCATTTACCTTCCTTAGGCCTCAGTTTCCTCATTTGTAAAATGAGAATACAATAACATTTGTGCTATTTGCCTTGAAAGGTTGTTGAGAAGTTCAACAGATAATGGGTGTAACATGTTTTGCCACCTTTAAAGCATTAAGTGAATGGTAGCCATTAATTCATTTTGATTTTGCATACTTAGGCCATGCTAGTTAGAGCTGGAAGGGACCGTATAGTATAAAGTGGCAGACTGTGTCTGGACCTTCAGTGTTATATTGTCAACTTTAGTCTCTTTCATGCACTTTGTGTTTCAATCCAAATGCCTACTTCCTGGTCCTGGCACATCAGCTTCTATTTCTCTTCTTTCTTCCTTCGCTGTGTTCCTCAAGCCTGGGATTCCCTTTTTCCTTAGACCTCTGCTTCTTGATATACTTGCTATACAGGGACCAGACTGTCCATGGGGTTTTCTCAGCAAGACCCTGAAGTGGTTTGCCATTTCCTTCATTAAGTTAAAGCACATAGGTTCAGTGACTTGCTCAAGCTCACATAGTGTCTCCAGATCCCAGCCTCTACCCATTGAACCATCTGCTGTTTCTAAGGCAGACAGATTCTTGTTTTCCTTTGTATCTCTCCAGTTCCTATTGTTGAACACAGTAGGTGCTTAATTAATGCATATTAAATTGTGGATGAATTGATTTGATGGACTCTAAAGTCATGATTTATGTTCTTCTGGATAAATGATGGAAGATTTGAGACTGAGTAATTAATTTCTGTTACTGGAACTCTGGGAAACTGAGTGTAAATTGGGAAATGGACTGAAGAGTGTGTGAGGCAGTTCTGGACTAAGTTACACATCCCCTTGTTGTTACAGTAGATGGCAGAGTGTTTCCACTGAATGGTTTAAAGACATTTGAGTGTTAGCCACCCTCTGCAGGAGCTACTGCCCTTTGAAGCTGATCTGAATTTTACAAGCTATGGGAAGGAGCCCAGGTTTAATTGAGGGCAGCAGCTTCCCCTGGCTTCCGGAGGTCTGCCCTTTTCACGTCCTCAGGGTGACATCTGGCTGAAGGGGCTGCTCCTTGGCCCTTGAGGAGGCAGGGAGAAGGGTGTGGTGCTGGGCTGACCCGAGAGAGTACCTTGCATTCTGGATGTCTGCCCATTTCTACACCTGGTGAAATATTTTGGACTCTACTGGTAACAGGAGGTGCCACCCACAGAAACTGTAAACCAGACTCAGAAGACGTGGATGCATGTTGAGTCCCAAGGCTTAAGAAGTGACTAAGTCATTCTCTGCCAGCCTGCCAGAATTTCTATGGGGAGATTATATTTTTTATTAAATTTGGAGCTCTCTAGTTTAATCTTTCTTTCCCATTTTATGTCCAGACAGTTACTTTCAAACTAATAGTTTTATAAACTACACAAAGCCCTATTCATGCCGGTCCCATTTACTCTGATGCAACAGCCGAGAAGGTTTTTAGTTTGCTGTATTGCACGGGCAGCATTGCTTTAAAATATTTTAAAATGGTTATGTTCCTTTAGGCAAACATTTATTAAATACCTACTGTATACAAAGCACTGTAATAAACTATTGGGATAGGGGAAGAGACCAAGATGGTTAAATAAGTAAACTGAGTCTCAGAGAGCTTAATGGTTCTTGCCATCATGAATCTTATGATATAACAGGAGGTTTAGACGTATACACAAAGAGAAGGTAATCTGGATCCATGAAAAGAACCTCATTGTGATATCTGACTGAAGGAGCTGTTCCTTTGCCATGGGGGAGGTAGAGAAGAGGGTGTGGTTCTGGGCTGACCAGAGAGAGTATCTTGCATTCTGGGTGTCTGCCCATTTCAACACCTGGTATAATATTCTAGATGCCACTGGCAACAGAAGGTACCACCCACAGAAACTGAAAACCCAGAATCAGGAGACAGGAATATATATTGAGCCCCATCCATGTTTTATGACTTAACGCCTAACTACAGAATTGAAATAAAGGAATCATCTTGGGGATTTTGCCTCTCAGCCCATGGATTTAACCTCTGGTTGTTCTGTGACTCTGGTTCTGATTCACTTGGGAATGCTTGGAGCTCTGGGGCTAAACCTGTTTCTTTATTTCCTAGATGCTGGAAGAGTTGTGATGTGAGGGAAGAGAGAAGGGATTAGGAAAGCTAGTCCTGAATCCAAGCTAGTTTGATCCCTCAGCATTCTGACTCTTTCTCCAATCAGCTTGGGAGGAATAAGAGGAGAATGTAAAGCAGAGAGCCTTTCGGGAGCCATTGTGACATTTCTCTTAACTAATGTTAGAGAGGAGCCACAAGTAATGGAGAGAACTCTGCATCTGGAGAGAGTTTGAATTCTGCCTCTGTCACTGTCTACCTGTGGAATCTAGGGCAATTTTTTTTTCTGGTCCTTGGTTTCCTTACTTGTCAAATGGGGGAGTTTGCTTAGATAACATTTAAGGTCTTTTCTCATACTGAATATCTGATTTTATAAATTGAGAGCTATTTTTTAAAAAGGGCAATTTAGAGTTCTTTCCTCATATCAGTTCTGAGTAGTAGAGACTTTGTTTTTACAAAATAAGTAAACTGAGTCTTAGAGAGCATAAATGACTTAGTTAAGATTGCATTTAGTATCAGATCTCAGTTCTCCCAAAGACAGGAGAGGACAGCAATAATAATTAAAAAAAAAAAAAGGAATAGATAAAAGATTTTGTATGTATAAGGATTCTCCTTGACATGTGTGACAAGAATTGAAAAGTTGGTGGGTGTGAGTTTATGGCAGGCCTTGAAAGTCATAAAATTAAGAAGTTTAGCTTTTAGTTCTTAGGCAATAAAAGGATTTGGAGGGAATGGGGTCACACGTGCGTGCAGAATTGTGCATAAGGGAAACTAATCTAGAAATTTGTCCTCTTTGACCAGGCATGGAAATGGAGAAGTTTCTTCCAGACCTCAGGTGAAGTCTTGTCCACATGGGCTAGACATTTGACAAAATAAAAATGATCCCTTGGGGGCTGACAAATTCAAATCGTCATGATCCGCCAATACTTAAAAATACTAACTTCCACATCATTCTTTGCATGGGAATACTTCAAATAGAAACTAGGAGAGAGCTTAGTGGGGAAAAAAATCTGGTGGTGGAAGGTGTACGAGAAATATGCAAATGTAATTTCATTTCTGATCTCTTTATAATATCTATGTCTCTTCAAGCATTTGACTTTAATCTAGCCATTCCTTTAGGCTCTTCAGTGAAGAAAGTTAAAAACTTAAAAAAAAAAAAGTCAAATCCTTTTGGTATTTCAAAGTAATAAAATATTAGAGTTTCTTATGCTTAGAACTAAAGCCAAAGACAGACAGATGTGCAGAACATGTGGATATGTTTTTATGGACATCTTTTTATAATGAAGAAATGCTTTCTACCTCCAATCAAACCCTGGTGATATGCAAAGTTGGCCCCAGTTCAAGAGGATCCCATTGCTCAAAGACCAAAGCTAATTATGCTGAAATCCTTGATTAAATGTATTGGAGGGTATTTTGACTTCTAAAATATGTTTTAGAAAAAACATAAAAACCACTTGATGATATTGTGAACATATCTCATCTATTGCAAACGCGTACTTGTCTTCTAAAAAAAATGGCTCAATCCCACTATGTGGATGTAAAGTGTGATATATAAAAAGTTTGAAAGACATAGCTTCTAGATAATTATTTATTATTGCTAGTAAATAATTAAAAAGTGAGGTCAGTGGCATTCTTGACCCTTCATGGAATTCATGCAATGCCAATAAGCCCTTGTTTGAGTGGCTGTTCTGAGGGTGGCAATCAAATCTTATTGGTTAACATGTAATGAGAGAAAATGAATATTCTGATGAGAGGCAGATCCTTTCTAATAAGGAGCTGGGAGATGTGACTTTAATTACTCAGATCTGTCTTGACTAGAACATGTCTTGACTGGATTTTACCCAAATTAGATCAGTTTTTGGGGGGTAAGGTTCTCTAGTTGAGATTTCCCATTCAAGACTGAAAGACAAATATTCTTTTTTTTTTTTTTTTTTTTTTCCCTGAGGCTGGGGTTAAGTGACTTGCCCAGGGTCACACAGCTAGGAAGTGTTAAGTGTCTGAGATCAGATTTGAACTCAGGTCCTCCTGAATTCAGGGCTGATGCTCTATCCACTGAACCACCTAGCTGCCCAAAAGACAAATATTCTTAAGATTTAAGTAATCCTATCCATCATCATTGTCCTTCAGAGACTTAACAATTGAAGACTTTGAAAAAAAAATCCTGGTCCTAACTAAATAATTGATTATTACTGTAACAGAGAAATAATAATTTCTTTCAAAATTGAAAAAAAAAAAAAAACTTCAGCTCCCTGATGGAGGTTAAGTGCAACTGTATCTAGGAAGAAATCTCCCAGTGGAAGGAAAAGTCTTCCTTAATTGCTTTAGCTTTTCCAAGAGTTTGAATCTTGTCTTAGTCTGTGACTGATAGGGCCAAGGAACTCTGGGCTTGGAGTGAGAAAAGCTGAGTTCAAATTCTGTCTATGATTCTTTTTATATGGGGTTAGAACTAGACTGAGGAGGAGCTCACCTTAACTGAAGGCCATTTATTCAATCAGCATTTAATAAATCCCTTATATACTAGGATGTCTTAGAGTCAACCTGATTGTTAAATTTTTAGTGTAAGCATTTGCACCCTAGAAATCAGTAAAGGCTTCAAATTGGGGTTTGATGTATTGTTTGTTGAATGTTTAGTCTTATGAAAATGATGAGAAGTGTTAATGTGAATTCAACTTAAGTGTCTTATGGATACTTAAAAGTATTTAAAAAAGAAAAGCTGGTTGTTAAATATTTATTAGCATGCTGCTGCTCCTAACATCAAACATAGTATAAAATTTTGGGACAGTGGAGATGAAAAAAAAAAAAAAAGGAAAAAATCATTGCCCTTATTAAGAAAATTAACTTTCAAGTCAGAGGATCTGGGTTCAAATATCAGTACTTGAAATGATCTCCCTCCTTACCTCAGTCTCAGAGCTTCCCTGACTCCTTTCAAATGTGACCCTATTAGGAATGTTGATGTCTTTGACACTTACATCTTGGGTTTGAGTCTATGATCTATGACATTTCTGGACCTCAGCTTCTTCACTTGTAACCTGAGGGGATTGGACAAGATGGCTCTTGAAAGCTCTTCCAGATTTACATCTGATCAACAACCAGAGCGATTTCCCCTTGTATCCTATGAATCGGTGTTAGGAATCTTATGAATTTGGATGGGGTTGGAAAACCCCACATCTTTAGTTTCACTAATTTCTTACTGAAATTTACCATTTTCTTTAATAAATAGGATTCATCAATGGTCCATGACACAGAAAACTCTTAGAACTCCTGAGGTAAGATCTCTGGATCTCAGTTTCCCTATCTGTAACAAGAAGTTGGACTACCTGATCTCTAAGGTCCCTTCTAGCTATCGACCTAGGATCCTAGGAAAGAAAAGAATAACCAGTTTGTGTTGCTCTATTTACATCATCATTTCTTCCTCAAAATTCTTGACTGGCAGTTCCCTATTGCCCAGCAAGTCAAGAGAACATTCTTCATTCAGCCTGGCATTCAAAACCTTCCATGTTCTGGAGCCCACTGGTATTCCAGTTCTATCTCATGCTTCTTCCCTTTCTTGTACTCTGATCTTTAATTTGACTGGATATCAACTTGTGGTATACATCAAATGGACAGATTTTTCCTGTGGAAGGGAAAGTCCTCCTTAATTGCTTCAGCTTCTCTTGGACATCTTGCTGCCCCCGAATAGCTTGTGCCTTCCCACTTTCTTGACACTATCTTTCCTGTGACTAGATTCCTCTGCTGCTTCTCCTATTGCTTGTTGGATACCCCGAAATGCCTCCTATATGAAGCCTTTCTTGATCATCTTGGTCAGCAACAACATCCTCCCATACCACACATAGCACTTAGTGCATTTCTCAGGGAACAGTGTTATATTCTCACTAACTATGAATAGCACATTATTCTAGCCACACTCATTTTTCAATCCAGCCTGCACCGGTCTTGGCTTGGTAACCCAAAACCAAGTGAAAGGTTTTCGAGAGCTAGTAAATGTCAAATCACTAAAAGACGTCATTTCTTTTTGGAAGACTCTAATGCTTTCTATCTATATATATATACCAATTAGGAAATATGTTGTATGGACATTTACAAAAACAAACTGGACCTTCTAAGAAGTTTTCTTTTAAAATAACCTTTGTCAGAATATATTCCTATCTGTGGGTCATCCCCTCTTTTGTCTAAAATCAAGAATTAGGTCTTCCTATATGTTACTTAAGCCAGGAGAGTCGGGTACTTTTTTGGGGTGGTGGTGGTGGAGGAGGAGAGTGGCGAGGGGGTTAAAGGGAAGGAAGAATAGGATTGTATTAGAGAAAAAAATCTGTCCATTGGATGTAAACCACATGTTGATATCCAGTCAAATTAGATTCCTTGCTGCCTCCTTTCTCACTTCCTTGACTGGACTAATTTTCTATAATTTAGAGAATTGTGGGATTTGGGGATGGGGGACAATGAAATGTTCATGAGAAGTTGTCCAAGGTCATATTGAAGGAAAGTCTTGAGCCAGCTGAGGCCAGGACTCTTTTTGCTAGACCACACAGTCCCTTAGTGCCTCTTAGATGGCAATGCTCTTTATTTATTTTGTCCATGGGCACTAAAAAGCAACCTTGGGATTTACATGTTTAAGAATGAGTGAACCCAAGCCACCCAGGACAGCTTCCAGATACCTCTTGGACAGAGAGCATGGTGATTTTGGGGGTTCATCAGCCATTACTGACAGTGATTGCTTCCATATGACTTTCTGAGACTGAAAATAGGAATCAGGTACTATAGTTTGCACATAAATAGCCCTGAAACCAAGTTTCATAGTCAGCAAAAATATTTGTCATGAAATTAAATTCAGCCTTTGAGGAATAAATGTATTACTCAATGGGTCAGAGAACTATCAGAAACACCATTTAATATGGAAAGGGAAAAAAAAAGGTCCCTTGTTACTCCAACCTTTTTTTTTTTTTTTTTTTTTTTTTTACAAATACCAAATCCAGGAGAGATTTATGTCCCTCTGGTTGTAGTTTAGGACCTTGGATGTAATGATTGATATCTCTATTGTATTCCTCTCTGCTTGGATCATGAAGGAAATGTTGCTTTCCATTGCAGACATCACATTTTAGGAGGGTCTTTGAGGAGACAGATAACCTATCAGTGGTTAGAGGTCTGAATTTAAGGTCTTACCTCATGGTTCCAAGAGCCTTGCACTCTCATTATTTCTAGCAATTCACTATATAGATATAGTTCACTATATATTATATTTACTATAACTTCATATATATATATATATATATATATATATATATATATATATATATATATATATATATATATATATATATATATATATATATACTATATATAAAGACCCCCCCCCCCAAATGGCAACCAAGATGATAAAGTACCTTGAAACTATCCCATTTAAAGACAGGCATAAGGAAATGAATATGTTTAGCCTGGATAAGAGTTAGGGGTGTGTGATAGCTGTTGTCAAGTATTTGAAAAATTCTCTAGCAAAAGAGGGATTGGAATAGTTTTGCTTTATTCCAGAGGACCGAATTAAGAACAACAGATAGAGGGTTTTAGAAAGGCAGATTTCAGGACAACATAAGGAAAAATTGCCTGATCATCAGAACTATCCCAAAGTGAAATAGGTTCCCTTGAGAGGTGATAGGTCCCCACTTTATAGGTCTTAATGGTTGGATGTCCACTTATTGGATATGTTATACAGGCTTTCCTTTTTGGGGGGATATGGATTGGATTAATTACTATTTAGGTTCCTTCTAATTTCATGTGTGTGTGTGCATATATGTGCGCATGTCTGCTTCTGTGTGTGTGCAAGCATGAGCTTTTTCCAATACCACAGAGAACTAATAATATGAAATCAAGACTTGTGATAATTAGCCTGGTTTTATTTCACATGAATCAATTTTTTTTGCTTGTTTTCAGAAAACAGAAGTAGAAACATTGGGTAGAAGATATGGAAATTTAAGTTTGATGTTCTGAAGAATATAGAAACGGTTGGAGTTTTCTATGAGTGAAATGTGTTCATTCAGGGAGTAGTGTGGTTCTTTTTTGTTAGAGGATCTCTAGTCAAGGCCAAATTGCATGTCAGGTGTTTTAGATGGATTGTTTTATTTTAGGGTTAGGTTTGATTGCTTCTTAGGTCACTCCAGCTCTGAGATTGCCATATCCCAATCAATGTTGGCTTAATTAAATTGAATACATCTGGACAGCAACCATTCAAACACATATCTGTGTTTGAGCTAACACCATAGCTTAAGTCCAATGAAAAGGAAAGTATCTTTGATTTGAAATATTGAAGTTGGAAGTGATGACTGCATGTATTATTCAATATTCTGAAATGATTTAAGACAATGCAATAGGAGCAGATCATCGATACTTCTCTTTTGACAGAATTAACTTGTCAGACCTTCCATATGTGTGCTTATATGCATGGGCATGTGCACTTATGCATGAACACACACACACATGCATTGAATTGGAAGAAGATTGGGTCTGGGTTTTGTTTTGTGTACTAGGTTGTGTGACCTTGGACCATCAATCCACAAGCTTTCTATGCATGAAGTACTAAAGATACAAATGTGGTTACTGGAGAAATCCTTATATGTAAGGATATTCTTTTTTATTAAACCTTTTAATTTACAAAACATATGCATGGGTAATTTTTCAACATTGACCCTTGCAAAAACTTCTGTTCCAACTTTTCCCTTCCTTTCCTCCACCCCCTCCCCTAGATGGTAGCAGGTAGTCTCATACATGTTAAATATGTTAAAGTATATGTTGAATACAATATATGTATACTTGTTTATACATTTATCTTGTTGCATAAGAAAAATCAGATTTAGAAAGAAGCTAAAAATAACCTGAGAAGAAAAACAAAAAGCAAGCAAATAAGAGTGTAAATGCTATGTTGTTCTTCTGTGTAAAGATATTCTAATGGAAGGAAAGAAAACAGGAAGAAAGGAAATTTTTCCTCCTTTTAGGTATGGGTTGGATTAATTGCGTGTGCACATGTGCATGTATATGCTTTCATTATGTCTAGGCATTTATTAAGATCCTACTATGTACTTGGTACTGTTAGACAAATTCACAAATATTCTCTCAGAAAGGATGAATTCACACACACACATATATGTGTGTGTATATATATACATACGTATATACATATATATATGTATATATGTATGTAAATTTTTTCCTAGTGTTTCCATGTTTTTCCTTGGAGATTTTACCCAGGATCTTAGAAACTTCTCTTTCAGACTATTTCAATTATTTTTTAGGTTTTATGCTAGGCTAGTCACTTATTGCTAGACTGAATCGAATGACATTCATTAGACAGTGGCACTAAAACCCTTTCCAGTCTCTGAGCTAACAAAATGGCCCAGCCACATAGGAAATGACTTTGGAGGCAAAAAATTTCACTCCTTCTAAAACCACTCCAATGTTTCATTAAAGCACATTACTGCAGGAATCAATGTAGACTGACAGTGGGCTCCAATCCCATAAACAAATCTGTTGCAAACTTGTTTTTATGTTGCCCAAATATATGATTAAGTGCTTACATCAATGCTATAGTCATAAGGCAGAAAATATTTCCTTTAATAACATCTGCTAACCCCATCTGCATTCCTCTTACATTGTTAATATTTAGCTGTAGTAAGAAAAATAATTAATTTCCTGCTGAAATAAGGTTCTGAGCTAATTCACAGTATAGCCATTATGCATTCCATGGGTCTTTAGAGGAAAAAATTCCATGTAGCTGGTAAAAGAAGCCTTTTCAAAATTTTTATTAGGTCAAAGACCTTCTGTAAAAGGTCATAGTAAGTATGTTATATTATTTTGCAGTTTTTATTTCAAATGAGATAACATAGCAAAAGATCTTTGCAAACCTTAGAGAACTATATAAGTACAAGTACTGTTACTACTAACTGCTATTAACTATTACTTCTTCTATTACTACTACTACTACTGCTTCTATTGCTGCTACTACTACTACCGCTGCTTCTGCTATTGCTACTACTACTACTACTGCTTCTGCTATTGCTACTGCTGTTACTTCTCCTATTGTTATCTTGGAGAAAATAAGAAGAAACAGTTATAAATAGCACCTGATGTCACACAAATATTCAGCAGTATAACTCATATGGATAGTATATGGTGCTTTAAAATATGTTTATAAAGTATTTTACTCACAGAAGTCTTTTTTTTTTTTTTTTGAGAAAAGAATAAAATATGGCTTAGCAAAGGTCAATGAAAAGTAGTCCAGTTCATTTGCCAATGATACATGAGGCAATAAGTCTTTATATTAATTTCCTTTAGAAAAAGATCAATTCACATATTTCGTTAAATGTCCATCTTCTTCCCTGGAAAAAGATGCTCATTTTGGCTGGGTAAGTTATTCTTGGCTGCATACCAAGTTCCTTAGCCTTTCGGAATATCATATTCCAGGCCCTTCGATCCTTTAATGTGGATGCTGCTAGATTGAAAGGGATTAGGACAATCAGAAATATAAACACAAAGTATGATTTTCTGGCCACCACAAGAGAAGGAAAGGATTTTGTGTGTGTGTGTGTGTGTGTGTGTGTGTGTGTGTGTGATATCTTTGTAAGAAGTCACTCTCAAATTTGGCAAACCTAGCTTCCTGATTTTTCATTTCTGATGCCAAAGTTGGCATTTTCTGCTAATCTACCTCTAAGGAAATTCTGCGGAATGACTGGCAAAGCCACAATATGGAGCCTGGGCATCTCTGGTTTGGTTGGGAAGTTTCTGGATAAGAGCAATTGGAGTATTAGTATAGAGATGTGAAGAGTAGAGGGAGCATGATGTTAATTATCTAGGTCCACAAATCAGAGACCTTTAAAATCTCACAAGAAGGGAAAACTTCTTAACAATTAGAGATATCCAAATACTCAACCCCATTACTAAGTCTTCAAACAAAAGCTAGGTGATCATTTGTTGGATAAATTGTTGGGGAAAAGGCCCAAGTTAGATTAAATGCCATCCAGAGTCTAAGTCTTGAGATTTGGGATCTATGTCTGATCAAAGTTCACATTGTCAGCTAGCTGTAGAACTGACTTAAGTCTGTCATCTTTTCCATCAGTATTTTCTCAGCCCTCATACTCCATAATACCATAAGATATTTCAGAGAACTTCAGCATTGTAAGGGACCCAAGAAGTCACTTAGTTCACAGCTGAACTAGGATTCTGAAGAGGAATCTTTTCTATGATACCTCTGGAAATTTCCAAACAGTTTCTGGCCTTAGAGTCTAACTCTAATGTCAGGAAACATATATATATATATATATATATATATATATATATATATATATATAAAAGTATTATATCTTCACTTTTTCCATTCCTCAAGCCAGTGATCAGGTTAAAATTATCCTAGGTGAATTTTTTACCCAGAGTAACATTTTGGCTTATTTTTGAATCTTCATGATCCATCAGTGACTGGGAGTAAAAAAAAAAGGTCATTGAAGTTGATTGACATTATATAATATTTTTAATTGGTTGTGTTGGTGACAGTATATCCACCTGGGCCTCATTCTACATACACCAGAACCATGGAATATTTATCTGCCAGGACCCCAGACCTTGGGCAAAGCCAGCATTTTAAAATAAAAACAAAACAAGAAAAATGCAACAAATACATTGAAAGGCACTGTATAAACACAGGAATTCAATTAAATTAATTTTTTAATTTTTAAATTAATTTTATAATTATAATTTTTTTAAACATTACATATGCATGGGCAATTTTTTACAGCATTATCCCTTGTACTCACTTCTTTTCCAAATTTTCCCCTCCCTCCCTTTACTCCCTCCCCCCGATGACAGGCAGTCTCATACATGTTACATGTGTTACAGTATATCCTAGATACAATTTATGTGTGTAAAACCAAATTTCTTGTTGCACAGTAAGAATTGGATTCAGAAGGTAAAAGTAACCTGGTAGAAAGACAATAGTGCAGTTTACACTCAGTTCCAATGTTCCTTCTCTGGGTATAGCTGATTCTGTCCATCATTGATCAACTGGAACTGGAATTCAATTAAATTTAGCAAGCATTTATTGCAGAAATGTAATGAATGGTTAAGGGGATAAAGAAAAAGAAAAGAACTAGATCCTGCTCTCAAGATGCCTACATTTTAAGATGGGGAAAACATGCCCATGCATAATTACAAACAAAACATATGCAAAGTAAATGCATAAATCATTTTGGGGGGGAAAAGCAAAAATTAAAAATGGTAAAAGAATCTGGAAAGGTATGTAAGTGGTTGCCTTTGAACTGTGCTTTGATGGAAGGTTGGAATTCTATCAGATAGAAGGGAGAGATAAGAACATGTCAAACAGAGTTTACAACTTGGAATCATTGTGGTGGGAACATTCATGGAACATGCATGGAGATGGCCCTGACCCTGGCCCTTTCAGTGGGCCACTGCTCTGACCCTTAACAAATTAAGACATGAGGCTTGACTTATGAGGTCAGGGTCAGATTTCCTTCCCCTTCATGCATCATGGGACAGTCCCTTGCTTTGGGAAGAATGAAGGTGCTACAGTCATAATTGTGATTAGACAAAGGAGATATTGTACTTAATACACTAGAGAAATGCCATGATTAAGGCAGTATTGACCTGAACAAAGGGCTTGACTGTGACAATGGGAAAATAATTAAGACTGAAAGAAGAGTGGTGGTCAAAACAATGTCAAAAAAAAAAAGAAAGAAAGAAAAAGAAAATCAGAATCATGATTTAGGGTAGGAAATTCACTAGGGTCCAAAAAAATAGGATACTTGATGACTTTAAAATTGTGCATTTTTTAATGTCAGAAAATCCTATTGCTTATGGTACACATAGGTGGATGTTTATTTCATGATGTGATGTTTCATGCATTGTATGCAAGGCCCCCAGTAGTCAGCAGCACAGAGTGGCTATCAAGACATAGCTCCAGAAGCAAAGACTCACCTATAGAGAGTTTGTGTTGTGTGGAGAGAGAGCTTGATGAAAACAGTACAGTTCAACTGGAAAATCTCATGTTGTTTTATAGCTTAAGTTTGACTTGTTCCTTGCAATTCCTCTAGAGAAGAACCTTACTTTATTCTCAGCCATTTTCCCCCTCTATCATTTGGAAGATGTACCATTTGCCATTGAAAGCGCTGAAGAGAACCTCGGGGTTTGATCTTTGGTGACTTTTCAAGTTATTCAGATGAACTAAAGATAGTATTCAATGCAGCAAAACAATAATCACAATAAAAGCCCTTTCCAAGAGCAAATCAGACAACTAATGCTGGCAGACAATCTCATTTTGACAATCCAGGCCTGGGTTCTAATCCAAGTAACATCAAATATATTATGAGTTTGGTGGAAAGTCAAATCTGTAGGGTATTGTATCCAGGAAATCCTTAAACTGTAACAATTGCTGTAGCCCATAATATGTCATGTTATCGCTAACACTTTGGAAATTGTAGAGATTACATTCAATTCGACAGTCCTCATTTCCTTGCAGATTTTTAATGCAATAAATATGGAAGGTTAGTGGCAGAAAACACCATCTTCTTGAGGAGTCTGATGGAGAAGAACATGATGAATAAAAGGTGTCAGGTTGGAAGGGACGGAGATGAAGTCATTAGAGCAATCTAATGAAAGGCTTAAGAACTTGATGGATTTCATAACATACAGAGACTACAAGAGATTTAGTAGTTATCTAGTTTTATATTACCAATGAGGAAACTTAAAGACCACAGATTGGTTTCATGGGAAAGTGAACAAGTGACTTACCCAACATCATGCAGGTGTAGCAAGTGACAGATCTGGGAATCAACCTCAGATCTTGTAGTAACATTATCTATTACACCAAACTGCCTCTCAGGTCTTGAAAATGAGGAACAAAATCTAGTTCATTTATGTTGTGCATTCTATCTACAAGGATACTATTCTGGGCTTGTCTATAGCTAGTGACTAAGATTTTATCTCAGGATGTCAGCATTTGGGAGAGGGCTTCCTTCCCATGGTGGGGGCAAGGGGTTCACCCATTCTTGGTTTTCTTCCCACCTGTCTTCTGTATCATCATACATAGCCCTCACCCTGACTGCTTATCTTGGGAACTGTGCTTCCTGGGTAGGTTCCAAGTTCCTGTTCTTCTCCATAGCTAGTTCTCTGCTGGCAAAGCATTCTGTCCCTTTAAGCTTCTTACTCCTTCAAGTGGCTCCTTCTCTATATCCAAACGTTTAGAGATTGTGACTGTTATAAGATAGATTCAGTGCTCCACCTCAAAGCAATATGACCAAGGGTTAAGTCAAGGGAGGAGAGAAAAAACTCTCGCCTTTACTCTCTCATGTGTCTGCTTCTTTCTATACTTCAGAATACTGGTTTCAAACTCTCAAACTTTCAAATTCCTGAAACTTATCTAGAAATTAGCTATATTATACCTCTAAAGACATGGCTAATTTGTTTACTCAATTAGCCAAATTATTTGCTCCCTTTTCAAATCAGAGAATTCCTACCTTATGGAAGAATCATAAAGTGTTAAATCTTGGTAAATGGATCATGGTATATGAACATGTGCTGATTTTAGCAATTGAGCTGGGAGGGACTGGAGAGAAAAATTGCATGTGTTATGTTAGATGTTTATAATCTTATGGGTACTTGTTTTCCTGAAAGAATGTAAGTTTCCTAAAAATATAGTCTATTTTATTTTTGCATTCCCAGAGTTTAGCACATAGAAAGCTTAGTAAATGCTTTATTAATTTAATTGGAGCTGTATCATTAATTTGGTTATAGCCCAACCATGAACAATGAATATCTAATTGTTTAGATATTTATTTTACTTGCAAAAATTCTTGTAATTTCTATGAGAGTTTTTAAAAGGGTATCATGTCCTCCTTAAGTATAAGCTACAGTTGTACAAAGATATCCTCTCTAATTATATAACTAGGACCTCCTTCTGGTATCTGTTTTTTTTTTCTTTCTGTTAGTATACAAAGAGGATTCATTAGATAATTGAAACATAATAATTAAAAAGTTCATTTTTATGGATATGCTAATTACTTATCAAGCTAATAATCAAGGAACAAATTACCTACAAAGAATAAAATTGAAAAGAAGACAACAAAATCTCAGGTATTGCCATAGCATTTAAAAAAAGTTTTATTGGTAACTTTTATTTTTATATTACAGTCATTTCTAGATATAGCTCCCCTCTTACTCCCTATTACTGTTTCCTCTAATGCAAAAGAAAAATGGTTGAGTAAAACTAATTGACCCTGCAATGACATCTGATGACATAAATAATATTATTTACCCACAGCCCTTGCCTTCCAAGGAAAGAAGAGAGATGTATTTATTCATCTCTTTTCTAGATCAAGTAACATTTACAGAAACAGAGAAAAAAGTAATCTTGCAAATTTGGCTGCATTATTAACATTAAAAAAATTAATGTCTATGTGATAGGGCCATCTATGTAATACTAGTGTTTGTGGCAAGTGGAGATTAAGTACCTCGTATCTTACAAAATCATCCTTAGTTCCACTAAAGTCAAAAGTGCAGCCAGTAAATTCAATTTTCACTTTTGACAACCTTCTTTAAGATCCGGAGCCTTGACATAACCACATCCCAGTCTGCATAAGCACCTTCAAGATGGCGAGAGATTTCTTTTCCTGCTTCGTAACTCCGTCGGCCATGAAGTAAACGCCAATTATCGAATGTAATGACATCACCTAGAACCAATCATTGTGAAACATCAATCAGATGTCTAATATTTGGCTTCCTTAGAAAAATGCAAATACTTTAAGAATCAGAGTCATCACTTATCATATCTTTTGTTATTTGAGTTTAACCACGGTGTAAGTTACTTTAGGACTTATGATACTGAAATTAAAGATAGTAGCTTTCTTGAAGATTCTGGTTTTGTTATAATATAGCAATAGGCTATTTTCACAGTGAAACACAAATCGGGGGAATCTTTCATGTTACTAAGACATGGAGAGATACAATTTCTGATCTTTAGACAGGAAGAAAGCACAAAAACTAGAAACTAATATGACATATTTATCAGCAAGATTCATAGAATCAAAGAGTTGGGAGGGACCTTTGACTTCAACTAGTCTACCCATTATAGATGAGGAGACTGAGGGCCTTTAATGGGAAAATGATTTGCCCAAAGATCACAATGCAATACATAGAGCTGGGATGACAGAATACAACTTCCTTGAGGTCAAGTATTGTTTTTTTGTTTTTTGCCTTTGTATCATTGGCACCTGGAATATAAATCAGCTCTTAATAAATGTTTATGGATGGACTGATAAAATTCCAGATCTCTTCATTTCTAATCAGTGTTTTTTTTTTTTTTTTATGTCAGTCAAGGTCTAGAGACATAAAATAATTATCCCTTTTCTAGAGTTCTTTCCACTTAACATGTTATAAAGCTAAGGACAGTGGGAGGGTTCATTTCTATAGAAATACTCTGAAAGAAATTAGAAGGTTTTTTTCTTTTCATTTGTTTAAAACAGCTTCTTGTTTTGTAAGTTTAATATGTAAGTTATCAATCTGTCAATAAATATTTCTTAAGTTTTTACTATGTGCTGGATATTGTACTAAGAACCAGGGATACAACTGCATGCAAAAAAGAAAGACTGTGATTCATGTCTCTTATAGTCTGTAGTTTTGGAAATAAGGGGATTAGAAGTTCCCCGATACAAATGATACTTGATTATTGCAAATAGTATTTCCTTGCTAAATGTAGTTTTAAATGAGATGAACAGTGAATCTTTCTAATTTTTCAAAACTTATGAATTAATAATTAGCCCCTTCCCCCCCTTTTTTTTTTGGTAAATGAGTATCAGCATTTTATGTCTATCATATAGGAATAGCATTCTTCAATAATTTAACAAATTTAAACTGTGAAATCAGAAATCCCTCAGCTATCTTATGTACTGAACTCCTTTCACAAGTTGGCGAAATTTATTGATCCCTTCTCAGAATGTATTATTAAAGGTAACAAATAATGTGTGTGTGATTACCAGAACCCCACCAAAACAACTGAAGTCCAAACATATTGAAGTATATATTTTTAAAAGTTCATGGACCTTTGGTTTTAAAACTTCCACTCTACATCATGCTTTAGTTAATTAATAAATAAAAAAGCCTCTCTTTTTCTATATTGATAAAAGCTCATATACTGACCTGGATGCATCTTGAAGGTAAACTTGTTTTCTTTGTGATTCATCAAGTCAACAAACTCTTTCAGGGCAGCATAAAATGGCCGTACTTTTTCAACAGCGATGTCAAATATTGTATCTCTGGTTGAGTTATTAAAGTTGATGCGAATCACTTGACCTCTGTTGTCTACTCTATAAAAAAAATATTTGAAAGCTATTTTAATTTTAAATAGTCCAAGCCATAGCTATATCCTTTTTAAACAAACCATCCTTTTTCTTAGGATCATAATATCTCAGAGACCCTCTCAGAGGACCTGACAGGTCATCCAGTTCAACAGATAGCTATAGCATGAATCCCTCCTACTATATCACAGGCAGTTGTAAAGTTGGCTAATATCAACAATCATAGCATGTTGTAATGAAATGTTCTGCTAAAATAAAGGGAAAGTGTACTAATGACATTTCTTAATTAACCAGTTGAGTTACCATGTCAGAAAAGGAAATCAGGTTAGTCTGACCTTATCCTTTTCTTGAGGAAGCCATGTTGAAGTTTAGTGATCTTTGTTTCTTTTCTCAAGTGCTTAGAAATCCTCTCCTTTAAGCATGTGTTTTAGAATCTTACCAGGTCATCAATATCAAGTTCACTGCTTAGAATTTGTACATTTTGACCTCTTCCCTTTGTCATTGAGAGGATAAAGAAACTTCTCAGGAGAAGATATCAAGCCTTGGTATGGAAGTTTTCAATAACTATGGCAGCCTATTAAATTTTTTTGATAGCTCTTCCTGTCAAATCTGTCCCCTTTATCTTTCACCCTTTATTCCCGGTCTGTCCTCTACTACTAGAAGATCTCAGCCTGAGATCTATAAACAAACATTTGAAAAATAATTAATTTTCAATACAGTTTAGTTTCTTCTTTTGTAATCAGTTTATTTTGCATTTTAAAATGTTATTCTGAGAAGTCCAGAAGTTTTACCTTTGATAAAGGAATTTCTGACATACAGAAATATAGAACCCCTGCTCTTTTTGACAGGGCAGAACAAGCTGAATCATTCTTCCACCTTGCAGTGGTTTGTATAGAATCCTAGAGATAAAGCTGGAAGATATCTTAGAAAGTAGCTAGTTTACCACTCCTTCCCAATTTACAGATGAGCAAACTGAGGCCCAAGGAAATTAAATGGCTTGTTCAATATCACATGGCTAGTAGTATGCATAAGAAATGAGATTTTAATTCAAGTCCCATGCTCCCAAAGCAAATGTTTTTTCCACTGTACCATGGGTGGCTTCCCTTCCATTTTCTCTTTCTCTCTCTTCTCTGTTTCTGTGACTTCTTTTTTGTTGTTTGGATGCTGTTTACAGGGCTTCCTTCTTGAGTAGACACTGACTCCAAATTATAGATTCAAGCTTGGTCACTACCACTATTTCAAAGTCTGTTCCAAACCTCAAGGACAGAATCTAATTCTTTTGGAACAGAAGAAACAAATTGATTGAAACTTTCTGGACCAGGAATAAGAGAGAAGGAAGAAAGAAGATGAAGAGAGGGAATAGAGAACAGCCTATAAAACTGGAAGCCATGAAGCAGAGATTAATGCATTTCTTTTTCTACCCCCCAAGCCTTTCCTCCACCCTTTTTAAGGCTAGTTGTTCTAAGAGCCAAGATTCCAAGTTTTTGAGCAAAGGCATTTGCCAAACTAAATAATGAGTTATAGTTAAGGTCTATTGTAACTTGTCTTGGACTCATTGATCTGCCAACACTGGGCATCGATTCCAATAAACCATTTTGTCCTCAGTCACTTTCCTACACACAATAGCTTTTCAGAAATGCCAAGGCAGCAGTCCTGCCTATGTCAAAGACTTTTCTCCTCCAGATTAAACATAAGTTTTTACCTCTATTGGACACGAGAGACAATAGTGAAAGATCCCAAAGGGCGGTTAGTATCAACATCCAGGATTCACAAAGTTTTTAAATATGTTGATCTTTTTCAGTTGGCCATTACAAGTTATAATTTGAATATCGCATTGCTAGCCAAATGGGTTATTTTAACTGTATTTAATATAATGTAGACCCTTAATTTGAGTGAAATATAGAAATACTTCT
Source organism: Sminthopsis crassicaudata (assembly GCF_048593235.1). Classification (NCBI taxonomy): domain Eukaryota; kingdom Metazoa; phylum Chordata; class Mammalia; order Dasyuromorphia; family Dasyuridae; genus Sminthopsis; species Sminthopsis crassicaudata. The sequence continues at coordinate 216,512,409 of NC_133622.1, read as the reverse complement.
ATATTTATATCCTTTCCCTTTCCCTTTCCCTTTCCCTTTCCCTTTCCCTTTCCCTTTCCCTTTCCCTTTCCCTTTCCCTTTCCCTTTCCCTTTCCCTTTCCCTTTCCCTTTCCCTTTCCCTTTCCCTTTCCCTTTCCCTTTCCCTTTCCCTTTCCCTTTCCCTTTCCCTTTCCCTTTCCCTTTCCCTTTCCCTTTCCCTTTCCCTTTCCCTTTCCCTAGCAATTGGGATTAAATGACTTGCCTATGGTCACACAGCTCAGAAGTGTCTGAGGCTAGATTTGAACTCTAGTCCTCCTGAATTTAGGACTGATTCTATTCACTGTGCCATCTAGCTGACCCCATACTGATGTATTCTAAGATTAATTTTTTAATTACTCTCATTTGAAAAAAAATATCATGTTGTTATATTACAAAAATTACATCATCATGAAATAATTGACATTGGTTTCAGCTTCTTTGACTCTACTTGTCTCTTACAGCACTGTAGAATTGCAGAATCTGGGAGGCAGATGGGACCTTAAGGATCAACTAATCTAACCCCATAATTTTATGGATGAATAAATCTGTACTGTAAACCCTCAATTAATCTGAAGTATAGTAATTAAATTATATGTTAACTGGATTAAAAATTATACTGTATTTTTAGGAATAATAGACAATTTCAAGAGAACAAACTCAGCAAAAAGAATTTAGAGCCAGAGAGATGAAATCATGGGGTCCTCTCAGGGTCATAAATCTAGAGTTAGAAGGGAGATTAGAGGCCATGGAGTCTAAACCCCTTATTTTATAGAAAGTGACACTCAGAAAAGTAAATGACTTATCTTGGTTCACTGAGACTGGATTTTAACTGAAACTTTCTTGATTCCAGATAGGTTTTAGAGGATTGAACCTAGAGGCAGGAAGACTCATCCTCCTGAGTTCAAATCTATCCTTAGACACTTAGTAGTCACTTCCTCCTGTTGGACTCAGTTTCCTCATCTGTAAAATGAGCTGGAGAAGGAAATGACCAACCACTTCAGTGTCTTAGCCAAGAAAACCCCAAATGGTGTCATGGAGAGTTGGACACAACTTGAAATGTCTGGACAACAACTTTCTAACTTCAAGTCCATATTCCCAGTGCCCCATCTATTACACCATGTCAAGGCAAAGGATCTACTTTGCATTAGCTCCAGAATGAGAACATGGATTTCCTGATTTTTAATCTAATGTTTTGTCTTAGTTCTCTTCTTTCTCTCCTTCTTTCTCTCTCTTGATGATTTTATTCCCCTCCTTAATCTATCATATCTAGGCAGATGACTCTCAAGCCTACATATCCAGCTCGCACCCCTCACCTGAGCTCCATGTTCACGTCTCCAGCTGCCTGATACAGATCTCCACCATAATTATCTCAAACAAACCACCATGTAGTTATTTTGCCTGTATCCTGAATTGACTTATCTGCAAATTTTTATCCGCTGAAGAAATACAAGTTCCTTATGGGCAACAACCATCTCACTTTTGCACTTACATACCCAGTGCATTTCACTGTGCCCATAATAAAGGCTCATTTACTGCTAGATGCTTCTTTCCATTAGAGATGGGATTTAACGGTTGAAGGAATCTGAGAGATCACCTAGTCCAACTTCTTGTCTGAAATGATGTATATGTGTTTCATTGTTAACTTTTGAAGTATCAGATAATAAATATTATATTTCAGATATCAGATGTATCAAATAATAAATATTATTATAATCATTTTTATTTTAGAAGGAATAGGGAACTTCCAGCAAGGAAATTCCCTCTACCAACTTAGATCATCACTAATTCTGCAGATGTTACATTGCTCTATCTCTTATATAAGCTTATTTATATAAGTTTATGTAAGCTGTGCTAAGCACTGTGGATGTAAAGAATGGGAAAAGACAGTCCTTGTTCTCAAGGAGCTCAGAGTAAAATGGGACAGACAACATGTAACCAACTATATACTGAGAAGTTATATGTAAAAAAATTAGAATAAATGCTAGAGGGTAGGCCCTCTAACAGCTAGGAGAAAGAAGACAGGCTTCTTGTAGATGGAATTTTAATTGACACTTGAAGGAAGCAAGGGAAGCTGGGAGGCAGAGATGAGGAGTGAGAGTATTCCAGCCCTGGCGGACAGTCAAGTGAAAATGCCTGGCGTTGGAAGATGGAGTGATTTTTCCTAGAAGCAGCAAGAAGTCCGGTGTCATTGGATCATTGTATACATGGCAGAGGGATGTTGGTGCACAAAAACTGGAAAGGTGGAGGGGGAAAGGTTACAAAGAGCTTCAAATATGAAGTAGAGTTTTTTGTATTTGATCTTGGAGGTGAGAGAGAACTCCAGTGGCTTCCTGTCATCTTAGGAACAAATCTAAAATTTTCTTTGATATTTGCCATTCAAAGCTCTTTATAAGTTGCCCCTTTTACTCTACCCTCACCCTACTGCTCCATCTTTCTAGTCTTCTTAAGTCAATAAACAATTCCATAAGCATTTATTAGGCACTTACTGTGTGCTAAGCACCAGGAATATGTTTCTGGTGATCCTGAGTGATCCCAGTGATACTGGCCTCCTTGCTGTTTCTCTTCTTCCTCTATCTCCAGCTTCTGATTTTTTTCCTGTCTCTGAGTGGAAAGCTCTCTTTCTTCATCCCTGCTTCTTGAATTCCTTCAAGACCCAGATACAATTCCCCTCTTCTACCAGAAGACTATCCCCTTTCCCTTAACTTCTATGGTCTAGTGATCATTTTTAATTTTTCTTAAAAATACCTTGTCTGTACATGGTTGTTTGCATAGTGTCTATCTCATTAGACTATGAGCTCCTTAAAAGCATATTTTTTGCCTTTTTCATATCTTTTCACATCTCCCTTAATTCTAGTGCCTTAACTCTGCTAATCATCTCTGATTTACCCTATATAAAATTTGTTTGTATATTGCTGTTTCCATGTTGTTTCCCCCAGGTAGACTGAGATTTTCTTGAGTGTTGGAGCTGTTTTTGCTTTCTTGGTATTCCAAGTGCTTAGACAGTGCCTGACACAAACTAGGTGCTTTATAAATGTTTACTTTCAGATTGACTACAACTTACAGTACTGGGTATATGGAACCATGAAGGTGGTTTGGTCAGGCATCAAAAATGCCAAGGTTGAAGTAGCACAGTGGATAGAATACCAGTCCTGAAGTCAAGAGGATCTGAGTTCAAATCTTGCCTCAGACATTTAACACTTCCTAACTAGGCAAATCATTTAACCCCAATTGACACACACACACACACACACACACACACACACACACACAAATGCAAAGGTCATCCACCGAATTCTGAGCCATCACCAATCCTGATCTTTGTCTCTCCATTGGGCAAATGACAACTTGGGAAGAGAGTGCAAGATTGACAACTTAGTGCACTTCTACCTTGAATCCATTGAAATGCAGATCAAGACATCATGTCTAATGTCATTGGTCCTTTTGAAAAAGAAGGAAAAACAATAACAATAAAAACAACTCTTAAAGACTTGTCTGAGGAACTGAAAGATTAAGTAATTTGCCCAGAGTATATATTAGAAGTGAGAATGAAACCCAGGACTTCCTGACTCTTCCTGACACTATCCACTAAGACATATTACTTATTATTATATTTTTCTTGTTGTTGTTATATGAATGAATAGTTTTTTTTTCCTCTGAAGGCAATGGGGATTAAGTGACTTGTCCAGAAGTGTCAAGTATCCTGAGGCCAAATTTAAACCTGGGTTCTCCTGATTCCAAGGCCAGCGCTCTATGCACTGCACAGCCTAGCTGCCCTAATAAATAGTTTCTAAGAAGCAAAGTGACCTACCTACAATCGTATGGATGGTTTTCAGGGTGGTTCTTTAACATGATAGAGATGATTGCTGTCAACATACATTACTGATAGGGCATGGGATATTAGTGATTTACAATCTGCAAATTATGCTTAGGATAGAACACTTTTTTGGTTTCCTGTGCCAGGCTGGTGGAACAGTGTTGGGGGCAACAGTGTTATATATAGTGCCAGAGGCTTAAACCACGAGGGCAATAAATATCAATAAAGAGAGAGCCCTTCAAGCTCATCTAATGAGCTTTTTCTCTTCTTTCTTAGTTTTCTCCTCATCCTAATTTCTCTCCTTTGGATATGAGTTTATTGGTTAAAGTAGTTTCCAGAATTGAACATAATGCTTTATATGTTGTCTAACCAGTTTAGAAAATAATGGAATAATTGATACCTTTGATGTATTTTGGGCCTGGGATTGATTGCAAAGGTATATCAGGGCCTTCATCACTCTGCTGACTTAAACTTGTAGTATACAGATATCTCCTTGGCCTTTGTTACTCAAAGAGCTGTATCCTCTCCCCATTCTTAATTTAAGCAACTTATTTTTTTATTCAAATGGATAACTTTCTATTTATTCATATTAAGTGAATAACATATCTTTCTATTTGTTCTAGCCTGTTGAAATTTCTATGAATATTAATTTTTCTCAACCAGTGTATTTGGTATCCCTTTCAGCTTTGTATTACCCACAAATAGTATAAAAGATACTTTTGATATCTTTAAATCATTGAGCAGAACATGATTGAGCATAAAATATTGTGGCATGTCACTAGAAATTTGGTTTAGACGGATACTGATCCTTTCATGTCCATTCTGTATATAATCAATTAGCTAATAACAGTATCTATTATTTATATAGCACTTTAAAGTTTGAAAAATGCTTTATAAATAGTAGCTCATCTTATAACAATTCTTAGAAGATGAATGCTATTTTTATCTCCATTTTAAAGATGAGGAAACTGAGGCAGGGATTGAGCGACTGAGTTCATCTATTTATTATAGTTCAGTTTATTCTTAATAGGGATATTGGAAATCTTAAGGCAGGTTCCTTGTAGCGCTAAATCTATGAGAAACTTATAAAGACACCTTGATGAAATCTACTACTCTATACCTATGGCACTTCCTAATTTGGCACAACAATCACAACAGAAAATAAAGTTAGTTTGTTAGTAATTTGTTTTCGGTGAACCCAGCTCATAATCTCACATTGTTGTTTATGTTTTCACACTATCCACTTAATAATCCATGTGATTTTAAAAGGGACTACTCACTCTATAATTTTGTGCTTGGATTGCACTGAGAAGTCACAGAAGTCAACTCCAATATCTGTAAAATCCACAAAAGTTGAGGAGAGGATCTGGAATGCCTTGGGATTTTGTTCCTTGAGCTGTCGGCATACGTTGAATCCGTCTACAATTTCGGTTTCCCCACCAGTGGCTGTTTGCTTTATACAGTGAAGGAATTGAACCTGTAATTACAAATGGAGAAATAGTTTTTAGAAGATACTTAATTAAAAATGTTCCATGATTAAGCGTAATTTTTTTTTGCCTCCTCAAAATCAGTATTAAAAATATAGTCAAACATATATAGCAAGATTTTGTGTTCAAGTTATCATAGGGGATTCATAGGAGTATGAGACTCAATCTGTTCTTCTACTTCTTAGATGTAAAGTGTGTCCAATACTTAACATAGTTCCTGACACATAACAAGCGCTTAATACAATTGATTGACTAGTAAGTTAAATAACGATATGAGATTTTAATGATAATTGAAGAGAACACTGAAGAAATATTAAATGGTGAGTAGTATAGAACTAATAATATGATGCATGATCCAATTAACGTATTCTTAGACCAAAGAGGGAGATGACTTTATGTTGGACTAAGAGAGATAGCTGCATGGAAAAAGTAGGTGGGTGGGTAGTTTCAGATAATGGAAAGAGATTAGCAGGAGGATGGGGATTGTTGGGTGGAGAATAATAAGGACAAAAGTTTAGGAACCATAATCCCAATGATATTGCCATTCTTCCTGGAAATGATACATGCTAAAGTACTCCTCTGTGGATTCATTTACCATCCTAGCATTTTAGCAAATTGATATTTCCCCAGACATAACAGCCTTGATATATGTTGACTATTACAACCCAAGCTCCTTGAGGGCTTAAGCTGCTATTATTTTTTTTTATTTGTATCCCTGTGCTTGGTACATGGTAAAAACTTAATGCTTTTTCACCCATTCATTCCAAAACAAAAAGGAGAAAAGTTCAAGGTATGTTTTAGGGGTGGTGAGCAAATCATTCTGACTTTGGCAGAGATTGGAGATTAAAAAAGTAGGTAGTAGCCAAGTTGCAGAGGGTGTCAAATGTTGGACCAAAAAAATTGGATTCATTTTATAGGAAGAAGGGAGCTATAGAATGTTCTCCTGAAGGGGAGAGTGATATAATAAAGGTATGATCTCTAGGGAGATCATTACACTGGGATAGATTCCAGCAGAGAGAGAGATAAGAAAGGTATACCATTGAAAAGATATTGAGAGGGTGATCATGACCTCAGTCAACTAGGGTGTTGGACAAAGAAATGGAAGGGAGATAAAGTACTTATCAATTTTATACTAAAAGGATATTAGGGATGAGAATATTAGGTTGACTTCTTAGGAAAATTGAAAAATCCTTTGTTTCTTCATAATCTTCTGGGAGGAGTCCTTTTGAATTAGTTGAATATGTGACTTCTTTTTATTATCACTGTGGATGTTTTTTTTTTTTTAACTAAATATAGAGAATTATTTTAGTCAGGAAGAAGCCATTTAACATCATTCAGCTGTGAAAACTGTACATGCCAAAGTAAAATAAAAACAAAAGCCAATGTCTGGTGGAAGGATCTCTGAATGGGAGAGCCAAACATGACCAAATTCAGATATTAGAAGGTAGCAGGTCCAGTGAAAAGGAATTTTAAAATTAGTTTGCTTGGTTTCCCTGCCTCCCTCCATCAACAGGCCAAATATAACAATCCCCTAACTTCTACCCTGACTTGAAAATGAGGGGAAAAAAGCCTCATTGAGTGTACAAAGCTTAGGAGGAAAGAGCAGCATTAATTCATGAAAGATGCTCCTCTTTGGCTTTCTGAGTAATTGTGGCAGTTGACTATGTCAAAATGGGAAGAACTCTGTATAATGTCTCCTATTGTCCCCCAGCACTCTATGTGACAAAGAAAAAATTAATTTCATTTTTCTGAGCCTTACTTTGCTCATCCTTAAAATGGAGTTAGTAATTATAGTACTTAACTTCACAGAATTGTTACAAGGTTCAATAGAGAATGTATGTAATTCAAATTATGGAATTCAGATTTGTACCATTGAGAGTTATAATTATATAAAATTAATAGTAACTCCTTCCAGACTAGTAGAAATACAAAATTGGAATTAGTTAATGCTACCACTTCAAAGTAGCTGCTTTTATGCTTTATAATATAAATATAAATCTATCAATTGATCAATCATGAAACATTTATAAAATGCCTATCATATATTAGTACCTGGAGACATATAGACAAAGATGAAGATTCTCTGTCCTCAAAGAACTTAGATTATATAAAGTGCTTTTATAGACAAATAAAAATATTATATGCCATAAATTATTGTTATGGGCTAAAATGTATTAAAAATAATAATGTAAGCCAAAAGATTAAAGTGATTAAAAAAACCAAAACTATGAAGGTAACAATCATATATTGTTATGATCTTCCTGGAAATAAAACAAGTTTTCCATCTCATACCCTGTCAGATTGAGAAAGAGGAGTAAAAAAAAAAAGAAAATGGCAAATATTGAAGGGGTATCCAAAAACAGATACACTCTATTACTGGTAGAGTGATGAATTAGCCATCCTGGAAAGAAATATGGAACTATGACCCTAAAGTCACTAAATTGTGCATACCATTTGATGTGGTGATAACACTACTGGGTTTATCCCTTAAATTTTGGTAACTCAAGAAATAAAGAAGAAAATAGCGGTAATTTCTTAAGATTTTCAGGGATGCAATACCCCAACCCCAGTCCTACAAAGCCAGTTAACCACCTCATGCCCACATCAAATTGGCTAAGATGACAGAGAAAATACAAATATGGTTGGGGATGTGTCCAAACAGGTATATTAACAGACTCTTGGTAGAGCTGGAAATTAGTCCTGCCATTCTGGAAAGCTATTTAGAATTATACCCCCCAAATAACACAAAGTTGAACATACCCTTTGACCCAGTGATATTGTCACCAGGCTTATAACCTACACTTTAGGACCTAAAAAATGAGAAGAACCTAGCTCTCTAAAATATTTATAATGTTGTTGTTATTTGTAGTGGCAAAGGATCAGAACTAAGGGGGCATTCATCAGTTGAGTAATGGCAGAATAAATTGTGATATTTGAATGAAATGAAATATGATTGTACTTGAAGATGAGAGGAATGATTGCAAAGAAACCTGGAGAGATCAGCATGAATTGATGTAGAATTGAAGTGAGCCAGGAAAACAATTTTTACAGCGACATTGTTGGAAAGACAATTTTTAAAGACTTAAGAACTCTAATCAATGACCAATCGTGATTCTAATTAGTTAATCATTCAATAAGCATTTATTTAGTGCTTATTATATGCCAGAGACATTGAGGGAGGGGGAGGAACTCATATTTTAATAAGAACTAAGGATGAAATATGCTACTTACTTCCTAAAAGAGGTGATGGATCCAAGATTCATAATTAGACACATTTTTGGACATGGCCAAATGTGGAAATTTATTTGAATAGATTGTGCATCTTAGTTACAAGATCCTCCCTTCCTCCCTCTATTTTTTTCTCCCTCCCTCCTTCTCTTCCTTTTTCCCTCCTTACTTCCCTCCCTCCCTCCTTCCCTCCCTTGTTCTCTTCCTACTGGGGGTAGGTGTGGAAAAAAAGGGAGACTAGGAATAGCATGCTCCTTCCTCCCTTGCCCCAAATGAGATGAAAACACAAGGAAGGCCAGAGGGAATAATAGACAAGCAGGACAACTTTGAAAGTTGCATGTTCAGTTAATCATATTTGCCAAAAAAATGTAAAACAAACATAATAGAGACCTGCAGTTAAATATATAATCTTTTTTTTTTTTTTTTGCTCTTCTTTGTGTGTGGAAATGCTCATTTTATTTGGTGCTTAAGTTCAGAATAAAAATTAAAGAAAAAAAAACCCTGAAACCAAACTATTTTATTCAGAATGATGGAGAATTAAGTGATTAGAAAAAAATGTGTTAACAGAAAAATCAATGTCAAAAATAACCAAATTCCCTGATGATAATATGATATAAAAGTTTCCTTCAGGGAAGTAGAAAAGTAGTCTTAAAAATCACATTTTAGATTTTAACATGGGAGAACTGCACATTTGAGGACAAAAACTCTTAAAAATCCAGGTGATTTCTTTTACGTATGGTAAGAACCACGGACGTCTTGGCCATCTAGATTTTTTAATATAATTTTGTGAAAGAATTTAAATGCAGGAGCCAGACAAGTTAGCACTTGTATTAATCCAAATGGTTAATATGTGTCTGACATACATAAAACCAAATTTTATTCCATGCAAATGGTTCTGAGCTGAAAAGCCTTTTTATGTTACTTTGTAGCAGCATGTGATTTTTGGCGCAGATAAAGACAATGAGCTAAGCCACATGTGTTTTGAATTAATGGAGTGAACCTACTCTTCCTGTCCTGTGTTAGTGATTTTGATCAAAATGAATTCACAACAGGTAACTAGCTTGTCACCTGGGCCACTTGGTATCCCTTTAGGAAGGAAAAAAAAAAATCAACCTCAACTGTTTGAGCTGCTTGTTCCATTAAAATTACAGTCCACTGGATTGAAATAATTTTATGTAATAGGCAAATTTTTTTTAAATGGAAACTTTAACTAGGCCTAGGTTAACCACTATTCCATTAAGAGCTAATGATGTCAAGAATTAAGTTCCACTAAAAATCCCTTGGAGTATCTATTCTCTCCCATGTATTTTTATGTTTTTTTTATTTATCATTTTGTCTGGAATCTGAGAGAAGTCACTACTTTGCTATAATGTATTAGCCAAAAGAAGAAGAAAACTTGGGAAACTGACAAGCTTTTTAAATCAAAAAGAGGTATTTGTTGAGCACATATGTGGTGCAAGACACCATGCCAAGTGATATGAAAAAGTGAAGTGCTGTGAAAAAAAAAAAGGTGTCTGAATCATAGTACTTGAGATCAAGATCTAAATGATTCTATAAAAATTATTGTTTATAAATGATAACAGTGACTCAAAACAGTGAAGACCTGTTACTCAAAATTTGGAAGATTGGATAGAAAGAGTTCTGGTTCATCCTGGCAGCGATAAATTGGACAACAAATAGTTTATAGTTAGCCATTGTCTCAGTAACTTTGCTAAATTTCAATTTTCTCAGCATAAAATTAGTTAAACTTTAAAGTATAAACTCTGTAAGGTCAGAGACTACTGTCACCTGCAGAGCCTAGTACTGTGCCCTGTACAAAGTAGGTGATTATTTGTGAATTTCAGTTGAAAATAAGAATCCACAAAGCACCTACTGTGTGTTGGCCAGTATTTGGGGAATTATAGGGGGAAAAAAGCACTTCTGTTCTATTGGGTAGAAATAGCACATGAACATGTAAATAAATTTTAATTTTTTAAATTTACTTTTAATTAAATTTTTATTCTAAAAGCTTATAGTACTTGGGAAGCTCCAATAAGAGGCATGTAAAAAAACATTTTTTTTAAAAAAAAAGTATAAAGTACTGTTCAAATGTTAGGCGTCATTATTATACAGCAGGGAAATGCTTGGGGTCATTTAATCAGTTTTATGTAAGTTTAGATTATGTCCCAGAAACAATATGTAATTTTGTGAAAAGTACTACTTTTGAAAATCAAGAAGTGCCTTTGGATTGAGAGTGTCATCCTCAAAAAACTTTGAATTTCCCTTCTTTCTCAACTGGACTTTGGCAGAGAAAGGACTGAGCTGATCAGTCTGGCATTTAACCCCTCGACTTAAGAACAAATCACATTGTGTTTCTCTCCCCCCCCCAACCCCCAAAGGTGCCTCTGGAGGGTCACTTCTCTGTCATCATTTAGTTCAAAGAACACATATGGTATTTTTGAAGCAACACAGTAATTTAAAACATGTGAAGTCAAACATTAGATTGCCAAGATTATTTGTAATAATGATAGCATGCCTTCCATGAAAAGCCCTCTCTAATGGCTCACTAGGTCACAGAGGTGACCCTGAGATTCTCAAAGGCCATACCAATAGGGTACAGGCTTTAAGAGGACTTGCCAACGTGGAAAGGACTTGAGTCTGGATCTGGCAATGACATTTTGACTGTCATCTAAGGACAAAACTTCCTTATGCCTAGAAACTGGGCCCCTAGTGATATATAAATGTATATGTTGAGATCGGTAGTGATAATATATTTTTGGCCACGATAACTCATGAGATTACTGACTAAGTTATAGAATTATTATGATATGTTATGTGTTAAATGGAGAGATGTTATGTTTCATTTCTGTTTGTCTAATTCCCTCAAAGACCTAATTCTAGTCCTATCTTCTTTAAAATCTCCTCACCACTTCATACTACAAAAATATTGTCTCATGCCTAAAATCTATTAGCACATCCTGGCAACATTATTCTTTTTTCTTTATTGCATAGATAGTCATCTCTGATATTCATCAGCCACGTGAAATATAGAAACCATATCTAGGAAAATTTATATATAAGTTTTTTGTTTTTTTCAATTGAGGAATGATGCTTTAACTACATCTGTGATTTCATCATGTAGGGAGTTCCTGATAAAGGAATTCACTCTCCTAATATGTGTGTCCATCTCTTTTACATCCCATATTCTTTGAGAGGTTTCTGGGAAACTGAAACGTTCACAAAGGCAACCTGTGTTAGAAATGGGACACAAATCCAACACTTTTTGGTTCTGAAGCCAGGCCTCTATCCCTATGTTAACTCTTGGGTCTACCAAGAATTTAGTGAATTTTGAGAACCAAAGATATAATGTGTATCATTTTTTTTTTCTTTTTTCTGAGGCTGGAGTTAAGTGACTTGCCCAAGGTCACACAGCTAGGAAGTTTTAAGTGTCTGAGATCACATTTGAACTCCGGTCCTTCTGAATTCAAGGCTTTATTCACTGCGCCACCTAGCTGCCCCAATGTGTATCATCTAAGTCTGAAGAGATTGGACCCTTCATCTTCTACATGGGAAAGAACATTGGTTCTGGGATGAGGCACTTAGGTTCAAATCCTACTGTAGTGATGATTTCCTGTGTGACCATGAACTAATCAATTTTCCTGGTCCCTAGTTTCCTCATCTATAAAATTAGGGAGGGAGGAGGGATGGAGAGATGGGACCAGAAGGCCTATATGGTGTCTTTTAGTTCTAAATCTCTGATCTTCATGTCCACATCTGAATAATCTTTCCAGGAGGTGCCTTTTGATGTTTCAATTTTCCATTGAATAACCTTATGATCTCGATATTACATATACTCCAGAATGATTCTAACCTACCTATCCAGACTTACTTTATACTTCTTCCATTCATTGTGATATAATGGTTAGAATGCTGGACTGGGAATCAGGAATTGCTTCCTTTTAATCCCACTTCAAGCACTTAAGAATTGTAGGGCTCTAAACTCAAATAATGGACTGGGAATCAGGAATTGCTTCCTTTTAATCCCACTTCAAGCACTTAAGAATTGTAGGGCTCTAAACTCAAATAACTAGACAGCTGTAAAAAGGGGGATGGAGATGGACTCATAGACTCTTAAGCATCCTTCCCGTTCTAAAGCTATGTCCTAGGATTCCACATACTCTGATTTGCAGACAAACTTTTCTCTTAATATAATATCTCAATGCTAGTTAATATCATCATCATTATTATTAAGATTTGCAAAAGGCTTTACATATATTATTTGATCTCATTTGATGTTCACAATAATCTTAGGAAATAGGTACTATTATCATCTCAGAATGAGAAGGGTTAGATAGCTTGTAAGTGTCTGGAGCTGGATTTAGACACAGTTCTATTGATTCTTACTCCCACTCTTTAGTCACCAGGATGTCCAATAGCACCTTGTAGTTTGTTCTGTAGTCTGTTCTATTTATCCTTCCAGCTTCCACTTTTGTTTCTGTGCCCATGTAGTCCCTCACGCTTGGAATGGAATTATCATCAACTCGCAATTCCATCTGGTGATTTTTCCTTCAATGTCAACTAAGTTATCATTTCCTCTATGATATAGGCAAGGAGTTTTCTTGCTTCACTTTGCATAATGCTTTCATTCTCTTTTGTCCCAATGGTTTGTGGACTTGCTCTTTCTTCCATTAAATTGTCAGTTTCTTATGAGCTGGACCTGCCTCATAAATATCTTTGTATAATAATATCGAACATAGTGTCTTGTCCATTCATATGCCTAACAAATGCTGAACTTCATTATTGACTGTTGGAAAAGGCTTTAATACTAGTCTATAGGTAGATTTTACATAATTTACTGGTTCTACAAAAATATGAATATAGATGAAACTATATTACAGGGGGCTCATTAATTCCATAGAAACAATGTTAAAAATCTGATCAGCTAGGTGATGTTACCTGGATAGATTTCCCCAGTGTTGAGTCCCTTCCTCACTCCTTCTATTTCTCCTCCTCTCTCCATCTGTCTCTCTCCCTCCCCCATCCCCATCTCCGTATCTGTCTCCCTCACTCTGCCACAGATATAAACATTTCTATACATGATAAAGAAGATTGTTTACAAAACTATAAATTTCTCATATATGTGTGTGTGTGTATACAAATCCAAAGAAATAGAATAAATCCATCATATGTCAGAGCTGTCCTGCTTGTCTGTAAGAATGATCTTAGACTTTTAAACCTTTTTTGTGTCAAGGGCCTCTCTGGCATTATAGACTCCTCCCTCCTCAGAATAATATTTTAAAATGCAAAAACCATCAAATATACACATTGAAAAGTTTATCAATTATATTCAAATGCAATTATCTAAATATATACAGAAAAGGTTCATAGCTCTGGGTTAAGCATCCTTGACCTATATGTAGCACACACACGTGCACACACAAAATTAAAACTTCAGGATTGAAATGGAACCCTAAAGATATTATATAGTTCAACACATCTTAACATTCATTTATTTCAATTACAAGTGGGAATTTAGCATTTAATTTAAGATCTTCAAAGGGAATTCATGCACATGTGTAAACATATATACATATTTATCTAATGTTTATATTTATTACCTATATATATCTAAATACACATAATTCAAAAATATTCATATCACAGATTTAAAATTTCAGAATTATAAGGGACCTTGAAAAATATATAGCATATAGTCCAACCTGTTTCTCTAACAACCTCAATAGCTTTCCTTGACAAGTGATGAGCTATCATATATAAATGTATACATGTTCATGTTTCATGCTCATGTATATTGCATATAATTTAGATGTGTGTGTATGTGTGTGTGTATATATATATATGTATATATAGTACATATATATATGTATATATAGTGTATATATATTTGTGTGTGTGTGTGTCCACATGCATATATTTACACACACACGGAACCCATAATCTGTTGGCTGCAAAATGATTGAAAAAAATCCAGTTCCCTGGCCTGCCTTGTGGAAAAAGTGATCAGGCTCACCTTACCCCAGGTGGATGATGTAGTGCTGGATAATCTGTGTGAAAACTTAGCTTTCCAGTTGTGTAAGCCACATTATTCGCATCGATTTTGTCTTGTACTTGCCAAGTATGTCTGTAAAATAAGAGAAACACATGTTTGCACAGGCTGCTGCCAAGTCAGACAGACAAAACGTGAAAGTATGAACTCGCTACCCAGAGGCTGCTGGGTCTTTTCAGAACAGAACATGGGGTGGTGGATGATGTTGATGACTAGAACAGGAATCCCTGTGGTCTTGTCCCAATCAATCACTGGCAAAGAGGCTTCTCCTATTCATACCTCCTGTAAAGGGGCATTGCACAAATTCTTTGTATCCAACAAACTTTCTTCAGGGCTGATAACATAGTCTAGGTGGGATGCACCCATAGCCACTGTGTTCCAGAGGAAAGGTCCCTTTTCTTGCTGGTATTTAGCTTTTAATTTGACTGATGTGAGGTGTATTTCTTTGTGACATTTTGATGTTCATGAGCACTCCTATCCCATAATTCACTCCAGCTGTTCTATGAACATTTTGATGTTATTTCTTGATTTTATGCACATATGTATGGATATGCACATGGAAACTGACCTCTGGTTTTGGAGTTGCCCAACTCCTGAAATCTGGAAAAACTGGTTTCTAATCCTCGTCAATATGCACATATTCTCTATGTAAAGCAATAGGCACACAAGGACAAGGGAGCCAAACACTGGTGGAATCCCTTTTCTACATGACAGCTTTTCTCAGAGTTCGACAACCACCATGTTCTTGCTTGGATTACTCTAGACTACAGGCTAAATCTTTCCATTCCTTTTAACTGCTCTTTATAAGACATGATCTCCATGTTCTTCACTTTCCAGATGAATCTCCTTTGCTTTCTTTCCAGCTGATTGACATCCTCCCTAAAATGCTAATCCCAAGCTAAGTCTAGAGGGTGCCTGACCATGGCAGAATACAGGGCACTCTATAGAATCTTTGTCCTATAGCTTTCATTTATTTTCTTGGGCTACTAAATACAGTATGTCACACAGATGATGCACATTGAGCTTGCAGTCCACTAATACCCCCAGATCCTCATTGAATAAATTATTATTCAACCATGTATACTTTGCCTTTTATATATATATTGTTTTTTCTTTTTGTTTTTAACTTAAGTGTAAAATTCTATATTTCACACCATTAAATTGTCTCTTAACAAACTAGATCCATCCATAGGTCTGAAATTCTTTCCCTTCTATTTTACCTGTGCAAAATTTTAGTCATTTTACAAAAATCTAATCACATCTTCTTGTTGTTGAAGTATTTTCAGTTGTGTCTGACTGTGACCTCATTTGGGTTTGTCAAAGATGCTGTAGTGGTTTGCCATTTCCTTCTTCAACTCATTTAACAAATGAGGAAACTGAGATAAATAGGGAACAATGGCTTGCCAAGGGTCTGACTTCCTCCTGACTCCACATCCTCCACTTTATCCACTGCACCACCTAGCTTCTTTGAGCATTTCAACTTACAATGTTTTCTGCTACAACTGAATTCAAGATCAATTTCTGATTGCACTATCATTTTACTCATTTTGATAGGCATTATTATTATTTATTAAAATACACCAGGCAGATATTTATGAAGCACATGCTTAGCAAGAAACTACTATGTGCTAGTCACTGCACTCACCACTGAGGATCCAAGTAGAAAAAATGAAACAAGCTCTACTTTCAAGGATCTTATATTAAATGCCTACTATGAGCATATATGATCTACTTTCCCATTAAATTGTAAATTCTGTGAAGCTAGGCACTATCCCATAAACCACATCAAACATGTTATTATGTAACATCATATATTATTTAAATCTTGTTTATATCATTGGCCAAAACACGTTAAATTGCCTATTACATTATGTTGTATTATTACATGTTATAAAATATATTATAGTCAATAAATATTGCTTGTTTCCTTGAATTCTCTGGGAGCAGGGGGAAAATCTATTATCTATGTTAAGGAATTTTAAAAAATACTTATGAGGAGAATAAATTTTAACACTGTCTTTTCTTTAAAATATAGCAAAATCATAATCTTTTCCATTATCTGAGACTATCTTCCTTATTGAATACAAGTACAATTTCTTCCCAATCCTGAGGGCTAAGAATAAATTTCTTTATTTCTCTGTTTTTCTCATCTAAATTTAAGATGGAACAGCTAACAAAACTTTCTGAGCTGTATCAGGCAGTGTAGAGTCATGAATTGAAAACTGAGTGAAAGAAGCAGAGGTATTTATAAATTATTGCAACACATTTCAAGTCTGACAATCCATTATATTATAGCAACTAGAGCCAAAACTATATATTCTTTATGGTGTTCGTGTAATTGGATGCACTCCATACAGAGCTAATACAGAATTCAGGTCTACACTATTGTCAATATACATAATCTATGCATCATCAAGACTTGTGCAATTTTAAAAGGATCAAATGAAAGGGGGAAAAAAGATTTATTCCACCAAGATGTGGAATATATTGTCTTCTCTACATGAAGATAACATTCCCGATTTGTTTGTGAGACATGTGTTTTGAATTGATTTTTACCCCCTGCCCTCAAGTAGTGATGGTTTTGCCTTGATCATCTTTTGTTAATTTTTTTTTTTTACCTGGTTCCCTTTCTGATTAAGGGGAATTATTTCAGAGACAGCTGGCTAGACTGGGTGCCATCTGTTTCCAAAAAAATAAGCCCAGAACTTTTCTCTTTTTGAAGTTAACTAGATCTCATGGGGATCATATCTGTGCAGTGACCCAGGTTTTGTCAGTGTTTCTTGTAATTAACTGGCAGGTGATGAGTAAATATTTCTCATGCTCTTTATTAACTTAGGCATGATATAGGATCAGCCAGACTGGATACAGAACTGAATATGGGATGAATAAGTTCTGTTCACAACATATTCTGGTAATGATTACACAGCTGGTCTGAAAAGGATCCTGTGATGTCTTTTTTCTCTTAGATAGAATTGAACCATTCCAGGGAAATGGCAATTTGTTTTTTGACATCCATTATTTTCTTCCAAATATTAAATCTTCAAGAAAACAGCAGGAATAAATGCAATGAATCTGTGTACTCTTCAATCTTGATTTTTATAGAATGCAAACACCCATATTGCCATATCTGTCGGGGCTCACACATGCATACTGTATACCTGCATAAACACAGGTATATATGCATACATAACACACACATACAAACTTACATGTATAATTCTATGACTATTGCACACATCTAC
Source organism: Sminthopsis crassicaudata (assembly GCF_048593235.1). Classification (NCBI taxonomy): domain Eukaryota; kingdom Metazoa; phylum Chordata; class Mammalia; order Dasyuromorphia; family Dasyuridae; genus Sminthopsis; species Sminthopsis crassicaudata. The sequence goes on along the minus strand of NC_133622.1, from coordinate 216,494,574 downwards.
AGCTAGGTGCATGTGTCATATCATATCTACATATGTTTCTAGGTATCTGTTTCTCTGTGTGTGTATATACATATACATGTGTGTATGTAAACACACATATATGTATGTATAAACACACACACACATATATATATATAGATAGATATATATATGTGTGTGTGTGTGCGCTTAATTATATCCTTTAGGGAGTAGAGGGAAAAAAAGAATAAAGTAAAAAGTACATAGCTGAGAACAAAAGAAAACTTAAAAGGAAGCAAAAGACAAAGTGCAGCATTTATTACATAGGTTTTTTTTTTGAAATGGAAATTTGTTGCTTTTGATTTTGAATCTTTTATTTTCTGCTGTGGACATGGCAATTTCCCCCCTATTTTTATATGCTTTAAATTATTTTTTAAAAGAAAATTTAAAAACTGATTCTTTAATTGAACTACCTTGAATTGATTCTATGGAAAGCATTCCATCTCCTTAGTTTATATGAGAAAAATAATATCTGGAAAGTTTGTTACATGTCTCACAACTAATACATGAGAAATCTAGTCTGGATCTAAGTCTTCTTATTCAAAATCTAGAATACTTTCCACAGTTGATTGCTTCTCATGAAGAGATGTATTAGAAATGGCTCAAACCTACTCACAAAAATTGATCATTGACATCCAAAATAGGCAAGCTACCAAAAGTTAATTGTTTAAATTTAAGAAAGTGATGGGGAAAATGGCAATAATGAAGATCAAACTTACAAGTGTGGGGGGCATACTTTTTTTTGGAGAGCTTGTTGTTAAATATTTACTAACACACACCTACTCTCAGCTGGAGAAAGACATGGCAAACTGCTTCAATATTGCTGTCAAGTAAACCAACATGGGGTCAAAGAGAACTGAACACAACTAACCATCACAAAAATCTGTTTTCAAGCCACTAAATATTTGTCAAGTTGACTTGATATTGATAATAATTTATAGAGTGATTTTTGGCAGTTGTATTTTTAAAAATAATCAGTTCCCATTTTTATTAAATGAGGATCTATGAAAGTAATTTTATGTAGATGAAAATTATTTTGGGGGGTATGTGTGGCTATCTTAAGATCTAAAATGAATTATGAACAAAGCAAGGATAACTTTCCACTTTTTGGACATTTCATTCTTAAATTTAAAAAAATTATGGCATTCTCAATATGGAAAACAAGCTAAAAATAAACATCTGATTTTGAGCAAATTTCTTAATTTGTGAGTTTCTCAAAGATCTCTCTAATATAAGGAATTGCAAAGAAGGTGCAGCTATCACCTCCATTGGTGGAGTGAATCATACTAAAATCACAGATCTTGACCAAACTTATAAAAACTAAAGAATCATTTCAAACCTAAAAATTCAGTTCATTTAGTATGATGCCTTTGGAGAATTTAGAGAATCTGGATTCAAAATTCTCCTTCTGAATCTTACTATTATTGTGATCAGGCCCAACTTATTTAAGTGCCCTTGTACTAAAGTTCTTTATCTGTAAAAATGAGGTAGGTGAACTAGATGTTTGCTGCGATCCCTTTGATTTCTGCTTCTACCACCCTCTGACCTTTGATTCTACAAATTTAGTAAAATATTTTTAAAATCCCTAGTAAGCAAAACTGAAATAGTCCAGCCCTTGCATTCAAGATCTTTTCATTGAAAGAACAAATGTTCTTATTAAATGTCCAACTAGTTAAATTATATATATATATATATATATATATATATATATATATATATATATATATATATATATTATATATATATATATATAATTATAAGTATAAGGTCAAACATTACAAAGTGAACTCATTGGTGAGAATTCAGTATGAATTCACTGATTTACTTACCAAATGATAATTAATACAACTACTATAGACATTTCATCTTGCTAGGTATTTGGGTGATAAAAAGGTAAATGAGACTTAGTTTTCACATTCAGAATTTATAATTTAGTGGAAGATCGGTTTATGTTTTCATGTAGAAATAAATGCATAAAAGGCATGAGAGGAGTATAACAAGTGGGATAAATTCAATTGAAGAAGATTGTTTTTAATGGGGAGGAGGGACATGATATATGTTGAGTAATGTTTATAGACCTATGTGCATATTTTAGCTGAGAAGAACAAAGATTGGCTACTGAGCTTTTTTAATTTTTAATTTTTTAAAGATTAAAAACAGAGAAACCTAAATAGAAGACTATTATAATTTTGCCTACTAGGCATTTTAAAAATACTTCATTAAATTTATAGGAATAATTTTTATTCCTATAACAAGTCAATACTTGCTGCATTTGTATTTTATACTTCCTTGAGTTTTGGATTTTCTAGACAGGCCATTTAGCTTGTTTCCTTGAACTTCAGAGTCAGTCACTTGGCAAAAGATGAATCCGATGATGAATTCATTATCAGAGAATAAAGGGAAAATCATGTCAGAAACAAGGACTATGCCATCTGATTGTAGTGGAGTTGGCAAGGATGCCAGTTAACTGAATTTAAGAAGGAAAGGCAATGAAGTCCTGAGAACTGTAGTGAAAAAATACTGTGTTTTTCTCAGAGTCTCTCATGAATTTCCACAGATGATTTCTGGAAGAGCATGAGACTCACAAATTATTTTTCCTTTCATTTACGAGGTGACCTCATACTCGAATGGTTTTGTTGGCATCCATGTTCATTACAAAGAAACCTAATGCTGCAAAGGGACCCCAAGGGATGAACTATTGGCTGATAACCTGAACCAGGGCTCACAACAGCCTGAAAGAACTTAGCTTGACTTGACTGAGGGAGGAAAAACTGCAATTCCTTGGGGTATACATTTTTCAAGATATTCCCTTCCCCAATTTACTATAATAACAAATTTATCTAAAATAGGCTTTTAAAATACCCCAACATAGATATGAAAAGTGCTTTTCCAACAAGCTTCAAAATTTAAAGAGGACTTTTTTGTTTTTATTGCAAATCTAACTGATTTGTAGGAGAGAAATCATTATCATCAAGGACAGGCTGCATAGTTTTGTTAGAAGCTACGGTAAAGTGAATAAACTTATCTTTTTCTTTAGGTAGATGGTATAATGGATAGAATAGTAGATATGGAGCACAAAGATATGAATTCAATAACTATCACTGAATGGCCTTGTGCAGATCATGTAATCTCCCACTTTCTCAATTTCTTTATCTGTAAAATGAAGATAATAATAACCTTCACAGAGTTGTTAGTAGCATTAGTGCAGACAATGTAGGTTTTGCAAACCTTAAAGTGACATATGACTGCTAGCTTTTACAATTAATCCCTGTAATTTAGTCTGTTCTTTGGATTTTTAAGTTGGTGGTTCTTTCAAAGTCAATAGTATTTTCTACTTAACCAAAAGGGTGTGTTACATGCAGCCAACCAGTAACCATTCTTTGATTTATTTGGCTAAAACTTGCACATCAATGGTAATACTCAGTCACTCCTGTGCTTCCTGAGCCAGATGCCAAGAAATAATCATATTTTCTCACATACAATCCGGATCCATAACATTAGCAAATGTGTGAAATGCCACTGGGCTGGCTTAGAGACAATTCTCAGAAATGCTTGCAGGAATATTGTGAGTGTTGGAAAGGCAATATAGATCTATCCACCTTTCCCTACCCCCTGTCCACAGAGGCTATTTCCTATACCATTAATAGGGTCTGGAATGGTTTCTTTGACAAAGATCCCACCAGGAATATGTTAAGGGCACATTTTGCTTTTACTTTATCAATGAATGAGGCTTACAGAAAAATCATCCATGTTGATGACGAGCTGGGGCAGTAGCATTTTATTATTTTATCATTGTCAAATAGCTTCCGTGCAAGGATCCGAGAGCGTTCGGCCAAGATAATAATGAACTCCTATAATTTATGTGTCAACTGAGTACTCTGTGGGTCATAGGCATAGGGAAAATTATATGGCAAGGTGAGACCAATTTCTTCCCAGCAAAGAACTAGTGATAGGATCATGCTCAGACTCAGTTTCTCTTCCTTTTATTTCCATTTATGTTTTTGCTATTTGATGGATCACATTTACTTTTGTGTTCCCTATAATGACTTTTCTTCCTTGGCTGATAGCGTGTCAGACTTAGAATACAGATACACAGGATCCAAATCCAGGTTCAGAAACTTACTAGTTATATAACCCTGGACAGTTCCTTCATGTACACAATGGGGATACTAATGTCATTTATCTCTAGATATTGAGAAGACCAGAGTATATAATATAAAGTGCTTTGCCAACCTTAAAGCACTAAACAATGGAGAAGAAAGGAAATAAGTAGTTACTCTATTCACGGAACTGTGGTAAAATTTTTTTTTTTTTTAAACAAAGATTATCTTATTTGATCCTCACAATAATACTGTTGGCATTGTTTACTGATTCTCTCCAGTTTATTTTTCTTTCTTTATTTATTTTTGCAAGGTAATTAGGGTTAAGTGACTTGTCCACGGTCTTTCAATTAGTAAGTGTTAAGTATCTGGTATCATATTTGAACCTGGATCCTCCTGATTCCAGGGCCCGTGCTCTATCCATTGTACCATCTAGCTGTTCCAGTTTATAAGTGAGTTAAGGCAGTGGATGAATAGAGAGGTAGGTGTTGTTATTATCTCTACTTGATGGTTAAGGAAACTGAGACAAAGGTCAAATGATATGTCCAAGGTTACATATTTATTAAGTCCGAGTAGTTGTCCTTTCTCACTTCAAAGGCAGTGGTGCTCAGGTAACCAACAAATATGAATTGAGTGCCTACCATATGTAGGGCTCTCTACTAGAGCTTTAAAGAATACATAAAGAGTCAATTATTCCTTTATTATGTCTTGTGATTTTTTTTGTTGTTGTTGTTGAGGTAATCTGAGTTAGGTGACTAAGTTCACAAAATTAGTGTCAAGTGAATGAGGCTGGATTTGAACTTTGGTCCTGCTGGCTCCAGGTTTGATTCTCTATGCATTATACTACCTAGCTGCCCCCTGATCTTTCTAAGTATTTTTCCCTTAGATTCCCATCATAGAACTGATGCTTTGCACAGAGCTTTATATGCCATAGACACAATAAATGTGGCAATAAATTCTGACACTATATCTCTATGCATAGATGTCATACATATAGGCTCTTGATATATTTTTTTCCTTTTCAATTCTCTAAACACTTATGTAGCACTTACTATGTCCAAGGTGGGCATTTGAGAGATAAGAAGTACCCTCCATCTAGGAACTTGCATCATATATGGGAGATATCATCTGTGCATAGATAAATAAATACTGTTATACAAAGTAATTTCCAAAGAGAGCTAGCATTATTAGTTGGACTTGGGAATGTATCAGGAATGAATCAGTAAACAACACCAACAGGATTATTGTGAAGATCAAATAAGATAAATTTGTTTTAAAAAAAAAACACAAACATTTAACAGTTCCCTGAATAGAGTAACTACTTATTTCCTTTCTTCTCCATTGTTTAGTGCTTTAAGGTTGGCAAAGCACTTCATATTATATACTTTGATCTCAATATCTAGAGATAAATGGTATTAGTATCCCCATTGCATACCTGAAGGAACTGTCCAGGGTTACATAATCAATGCATGTTTTCAACTGGCTAGTGATGCTAAAGGGTGAGGGGAAAGGTACTTTAGGAACAGCATGTAAACATTCATGGAAGGAGATGGAACTTTATGTACTGTGAACAACTAGCAAGCCAGTTGGACTGGATTGCACTCTTGAAACAACTCTGCAAAGGAAAATGGGAGCCATGTTGAATTGTGTCATGTTGAACTGGAACCAAATTTGATGAGTAAGGCAGTACAAATTCCACCTTCATCCTTCCTTATCTCTAGCAGTACAAATCAATATTTCATATGAACACATTTTTATTATCTACACAAAGTGCTTGCTAAAACAATCACTTACTGGTTTGTCAAGATATTCAACTACCTACTAAACATTTTAGGAGGGAAATAAATCTTAACTTCTGAGCCTTCATCTGAAAGAAAACAACTTGCTAGCCAAAGTTGAAACTGTTTCCTCCCCCCCCTTTTTTTTTTTAACAGCTTTTCAGGTGAAGGAGAAATTTCTCTAAGATGTCCGTAGAGATTTTAAAACAAAGATCCTGAGATTAAAAAAGGGGTAGAGAGATAGAATCTCTGCTGTCTCTGTCAGAAAGGTAATGACTACTTAGTGTGGGAGCCTCATGCTTAGTTAATGTATCTATGAAATGTGTTGATAAAGTAAGAAACTTTGTACTGGGCAAAGGACGTTGAGAATGCATACACTCTGCCTGTCTGCTGCCAGCTTGGTCTTAACATTGCTTCGGATTCTGAGAGATGAAGAACTCCACCTGAAGTAGTTAAAGCAGAAAGGTGGTGTCATATTCTGTCAATTAGTTAATCACACATTGTATAGATTCTAAGGATAGAACTCAAATCTGGAGAATCTCTGCAATCAGAGGGAATCTAAGAAGTTTGAGCAGGAAAATCTGCTATAGTAAGAGGGGGACTGAATTGATTAGAGGGATAAAAAGATCTTGCTTTGTTATAATGAGGGCTCAGTTGAGATTATGTAGCATTAATTTATATGGATTCAGTTGGCATTGTTGACTGATTCTCTCCAGTTTGTTTTTCTTTATTTTTGCAAGGCATTTGAGGTTAAGTGACTTATCCAGAATCCCAATGATTAGTAAGTATTAAGTATATGGTATCAGATTTGAACCATGGTCCTCGACTCCAGGGCCGGTGCTTTATCCACTGTACCATCTAGCTGCCCCTCTCCAGCTTATAATTGGGAGTTAAGGCAGCGGATGAATAGAGTCATATAAGGCGGAGACTTGGAAGGGCAAGATTTTCAATAGGATAAGGGGGGGAAGGAGCTTGAGAAGAGGGTAGAGTTGAATTGAATTAATTAATAGAGGGATCAAGACAGGGAAGAACAGATATAGCTAGTGCAGAGATGATGATTTAGGAAATTTCTGAGAGTTGAATGGATTGGAACTCTGTATCTTTGATCGTCTATAACATAATGGAATTGGATTAAATAATTTCTGTGGCCCCTCCCAATCCCAACTTTCACTTTATGTGATGGCATATTTTATTTGTCAGAAAATGAGTAGCTTTGTTATGAAATAACCAATATATATTCTTTGTAACAACTGGTAATGGGGTTTGAATTCCACACAGTTTTTGTCTCCAGTGTTTTTATTTATAAGATTATTGCTCAGTTTCTGATTTGTTTCTTGCCCTACTGATTTTTTTGCAAAACTTTCTGTATATTTCTAACCTGAGATTTATCTATTACATTGTTTCTTCCATGGTACTGCTAAGGCATCCTATCTCCTCTCATTACAGTAGCTTTGTCATTAGCCTAGAATATTTGATATAAAAATTTTAAACATTAAAAATTATCCTTTCCTTTCTAAATACATGATGTCAGACAAATACTTTCAAATGATGAAACTACTTAACTGCCTCAGTTTCTGATCTGCAAAATGACAGGGTATAACTAGATAGTCTGTGAAGTCTTTTCCAGAACTTATTATAATCTTAAATAAATACAAACTATCATTCACAACTCTAAAATATTTCAAATCTCTAATAACATTAAAACAATCTTGAGATATGACTTTACCCCTATCAGACTGGATGGGAAAAGTCATATTTGATTGGCTGAAGGCAGATAAACATACTATTCCATTGCTGGTAGAGCAAAATCTGTGTTCAACAATTGGGGAATGGCTGAATGAATTATGGCATGTGGATGTGACTGAACATTACTGGACCATAAGAAATGACAAATATGAAAAATTTAGAGAAATATGGGAATATCTAGTATCTAGATGAGGTGATACAGAGTAAAGAAAACAACCAAAAGAATAGCATATACAGTGACTAAAACAATATCCATTAAAAGTTATAGTGGAGAGGCAACAAGCTCTCATCATTGACATGGTCATCTTTATACTGCCAAAGTTCAAGAACACATCTATCTTTTCTGTTAATTAAAAAAAATCATTTTTCTTCGACAACTTAAGTTGAAAAGTGGTTTGGGTATTAAGAAATATCTGTAATAGCAAAACAAAATGCATCCAAAAATTTTAAAAATAAAATATAATATCCATGAAAAACAATTTTTTTTTGGTGAGGAAAAGGTCTGGGAAAAGATCAAGACATAAGAATTTAAGAGCTGGAAGAAAGGGACCTTGGGAATAACAAGTCCGGATCTCTCATTTTTACAGATGATAAAAATGAGACCCGCAGGTGAAGAGATGGATTCTAAACAGCCTGGCAACAAATGTTTGGGCCAAGCCACAAGGCTGGAACTCAGGCATCCTTTTAATTCCTGGTCTGGTGATTGTTTTCCACTAAATGACTGATTATAGAGTAGGAAAATTTCCTATTAACTGCCAGAGGATGTGGTTCCTTTGGAATTTATTCCGGGATGCATCATTCAAAATTTTGGAATATTCATTGAAGATGGTTGAGTATAAAGAAGTATCATGTCCTAGGAACATTCCACTTCTGATTATGTCATGTCTCCTTTTAAGACTTTCTCAAATCTCAGGTCTTGTTTTAATCTAATCCTACAAAAAGACAGCAAATAATTTCTTCTCCTCCTCCCTTCGCTCCCTCTCCCCTCCACCTTCACTCCATGCCCCATATCAGTTCTAAATGACTCCAGGGATCTGTTGCTATTATTTTCATCATCATCAACAGCACCATCATCATTATTAGCTTATTTATTCAACCCAATTATTGAATTGCTTTTCATCAGTTAACATTCCCTGGAGTTACAGGATCATAATTTTATAGCTAGAAGGAAGCTCTGAGGTCACTTCAGCTAATATTCTATTTTCACAAATGAGGAAACTGAGGAAAAGAGAAATGAAATGACAAATGTAAACTTATTCAGGTAGTATATACTGGAGGTGTGTGATCTTAACCCAGGAAGTGGTATTCTTTCCACTGAATTATACCACTTCCAAAGGGGGAAAAAAACAAAACAAAACTGTACAAGTCCCTTTCCCTCACCATGATGCTCTATATCTTAATTTCTCTGGGTAAATTGTAAAATCAGTATTTATATTAGATTCTAGCCCTCAATCTTTGGCACTACTCTCTGTGCATATACATGAAGTGCCTGGCACATGACAGACAATTAATAAATCTTTATTGACTGATGTGAAAGTATGGATTTCTCTTGGCTTTTGTTTCTATCCTACTAGTAAGCATTCATCCTTCTTAAAATAGGGACTTAATGACCATCTCATCTAGTTGTCCAGATAATAAATTGACAATATGATACCATCATCTGAGAAAATAAAGCTGTTTAAAACGGCATGTGTTTTTGGCCTCTGAGCTAGTGCTATTTAGATCTATTATTTATACCTTAAAATTATTTTTTAAATGTACAGCAGATTAAAGTCACTAAACTATACCTACTCTTGGAAATAGTGAAACCATGACTAGAACTATATTTTTAAAAGATCAAAGAAAATATGTGTAAGTAAATATACACATGTGTGCATATGTAGATTATGTATATACACATGTGTATGTATATAGACACATATATGAATTTATATAGGCATACAAATATACATGCACACATATATACAATATGTATATATACACATGCATTTTACATATACATACATAAATGTGTATATATGTGTATGCATATAGCTTTTTATGGTAATTCAAAATTGGAAGTTAAGGGGCATGCTTAACTTTTTTGAATGGAAAAACAAATTATATTATATGACATAACATAAGAACAGAATGTTACTAAGCCAAAAGAAAAAAAAAAGCCTGGATAAAATATTATTGAATTGTTATGTCTAATCTGTTAGGAGTATTTGAGCCACTAAGTTGCCTCAAGCCTTTTTGGAAATAGATTAAGGTATAAAACTTAGATAATATGAAATGACTGAAAGAAAAATAATCCTTGATTTAAAAGTCTCAAATTCATAGGAGGTTTAATGTGGAAGACTATAAATATACTATCTCTGTGCTGATCAGAACGTCCAACTGCTATTTGTGATCCTTCTTTATTTTTTAATTATTTACTTAACATTTTATTTTCCCTAGTTACATGTAAAAAACATTTCTAACATTTGAAAAATTTGAGTTCCAAATTCTCTCCCTTTCTTCCTCCCTTATTGAGAAGGCAAGCTATTTGATCTAGGTTATGCATGTGCAGACATGCAAGACATATTTTTATGTTAGTCATGTTGTGAAAGAAAACACAGACCAAAAAAATCCACGAAAAATGGAGAATTAAAAAAAAAGTATGCTTTGATCTGCATTGAGACTTCATCAGTTCTTGCTTTGGAGATGTCATACTTTATTGACGAACCTCGTAGACCCTCCTTTTAAACAATCTCTTGATTCAAAATGGAAATGCACTATTATCTCTGGCTGTTTGCTATGGGGCACAAAGATGTTTCCGTTCACATAAAAATAACTTAATCCTGCTTTTCTTATAAGAGAGGCAGTGTTGGTATAACCAAGTGGATGGAATGTTGGACTTTGGAAGGAGCACATGCAATTCAGAAGCAGGATGCTTGAGTTGCTATTTATATAGCCATTAGTAAGTAAGTCCAGCTTTTGGCTTCCAATTCCTTAATTATCAAATGAGAAGATTGGACTAAATGATTTCTGGAAGTCTCTTTCATCTCTACATATGTGATTTTTTTGACTCAGATAGATCTGGATTCAAATCCTACTTATAACATGTATAAAATAAAGCAGAAAGGAACCTTGGAAGTAATCAACCTAACCTCATTCTATGATGAAGGCTCATAAAAAGGAAATGATCCTGATAGCTTTCCTCATCTGTAAAATGGGCATTGTGGTAGTTGGAGATCAAAAGAGATACAGTTCCTAAAGCACTTTTCAATCTTCAAAATACTATATAAATGGCAGCCACCATCTTTCGCTTCCCCTTCCCTGCATGTGTAGCAATTGGTTTCAAGATTTTGTTTTGTTGGGGGCAGCTAGGTGGCTCAGTGGATAGAGCACCAGCCTTGAATTCAGGAAGACTTGAGTTCAAATCTGGTCTCAGACACTTAACACTTCCTACCTGTGTGACCCTGGGCAAGTCACTTAACCCCAGCCTCAGGGGGAAAAAAAAAAAAAAAAAAAAAAGATTTTGTTTTGTTATATTACAGTTCTGTGGAGAGAGAATATCAATGCTGGTGAATTCAGAATATTTTGAAATAAAACTGGGAAGACTTGATCTTCTTCCACACTCAAGACCGAGCTACCGATTGCTCCTGGCAGCTTATGACTTTCAAGCCAATTTAAAAAATTTCCCCAGTTGTTGCAAAGCCTTCTCTTTTATTGCTTTTCTCTTATCTGGCTTCCTGTTGATTATGGAAATTTCTGAGTTAGTATTGACAGCTGAAATAATTCCAGTGTAAGGATTCACCTTTAATACAAAGTGGTGCAAATGTTATGTATGTTGGCTGAACTGGAACATTGGGTAACTCACCCATAAAATGTGAGATACAGGAAGCCGATCTTCTTGCCAAGTTTAGCGACTTCTCCTCTCTGTGCAGCTGCTCCAGTCAGCCGTACGATACCAATTTTCTTAAGAGTAGACAGCCAATTATAGGTATGTTCATCACTTGTTAAAACATCTTCAAAATCCAGAGTAGGAAGCTGGAGATTTGAGCCCCAATATTGACATTCTGAAGATTGAGAAAAGGCAAAATATAATTATTTGAATATTGCTATTCCTTCATGTTAATAACAGAAAGGCCATCATGATACAGTAATCCTGTGAAATAGGGTAGTCATTACTATCCCTATTTCACCAATGGGGAAACTGAGGCCCAGATTAATCAAGATTTATTAATTAATTAGGATTAATTAATTAAGATTAATCATAAAGATTCCCAACTAGTAAGGGACAGAGTAGGGAGTTCAAGACTCATATCTTTGGACCTTAAGTTTTCTGCTCTTTCTGCTAAGTAGGGGAGGTAAGATGTGCGGAGGTAAGTTATCCACGAGGTAGAGTGCAAAATTATAATTGGATATAAAAATACATTATTATGAAACTCAGATCTCGTTCTTCCTCAGTGTATAGATGGATACCAACCGAAACTAAATAAAATTTGCAGGTGATATCCATTATGAGAGTTATTTGCAGTTACCTATGGAATTGGTGAGATATATCCTTTACTTCTGTGTCCCTCATTGTGCCTGGAATCTGTTCAGAAATGTTTATGGGTATTTCTATTTTATTTATCATTTAGTTGTTTTATTGCAAAGGGTATGATAAAATCAATGGGAGATGCTATTTGAAAAATGAGAATGGAAAAGGAAGAATTCATGCTTTTCATCAGAAAAAGGATAAATCTTTCTACAGCTTCCCTCTTCTGAGATAGGACTTCCCTGGGCTCAGTGGAAGCTGTCCAGAGTGAGGGCAGAATGAGAATTTGATCTTGGGACATTAATATTGCATCTTGGGCTTTAAACCAGTGAAGCAGGTTCTTGATTAAAAGAATAAATAATAGGAGGCATGGATGCTGAGCTGTTCCTTTTAAAAGAACAATACTGAATATGTAAATTATTCAGTAGAATTATTCACTGCAGAAAGATGAAAGTAAAATCAATGTTTTTTTTTTTTTTTAGGCCCTCTGAATTGCAAACTAGTGTCTTCAAGAGAAGGCAAAACAGAAAAAAAAATCAAACTTTGCCAGGGGAAATAATTCGGATATTAACTACTATATTTAAGAAGGATATCTGCATTATTCACTTTGGTTTCTAGTGCTCATTCACGTCTTGTTATGAAGCTAAAACCCACTTTAAGTGGAGGCTGTGTTCAACATCTTGGAATTAGTTTGTGTCATTGAAACCTTTTTATTTTTCCAACTTTAGGGACAAGATTTACAATTTAGGATAAATAATAGGCCAGTGACATCCTACCAGAGATTTTCACTTTTCGTAGATTTGCTGGAGAAAGGGAAATAACTATTTTATTTGGAAAGGAATCCTCCTTGTATAAAAATGGAAAGTTCAAAGGCCACCAGTCCTAGGGGGTCTTTCTTCTGTCATATTATATAAGGACACCTACAGACGGGGATACTGGAGTTAGCTTGAATGTAACCAGCTGAAGAACTGATCATAACATTTTCAGTGTGAGGATTTTCACCCCTGAAGTCAGCAAATGCTACAAAATAGGATTTGATTTTGTTGATTGGACAAAGTGTTTATAATGCTGATAAGACTTAAAAACCTATTGTGTGTACATCTTCCCCTCTCCCCCCTCCCAAACTGGTTGTTGAATATTCAACAGCATACTCTGCTTGCAGAAGCACACATGCATATGTATCTGTGAGATGTATATGTATATGTACACATATGCTCCTATCATCATGAAAGGCTTAATATCTATCCATCTATTCATCCATCATCTATCCATCCATCTGTTTATCCATCCATCTGTTTATCCATCCATCATCTCTCTATCATCTATCCATCCATCATCTATATCTATTTATCATAGTTTTTAGGTTATTAGGTGCAACAGCTTATACCACATGCTAAGTTTTTGCCAGATCAAAACTATATACTTGTCATAGATAGCCTTTTTTTTTTTTTTCTTGTTTGTTTTGGTATTACCTTAATAGAATGAAAATGTGAGACAGGATTCTTCCATTTTTATTTCTTTATGTCCATAACATGTGACAATGTACATATTAAGCATTTAATAAGTGCTTATTGATTGATGGATTGGCTCCTTTAGAAACTATTTTAACTCAGATTACTATGATTCCCTTTATTGAATCATAGTTGAGCCAGTCAGACTAAACATATCTATATTGGTATTCAATTCTATGTGCCAAGTTTTTGTGTGTTATATGTGACCACTCTATCCTCTTGGTTTCTTTCTTCTCTGATTTTTGTGACTCTACTATATTCTGTGTCCTCCTATTGTTATTGTTTTTCTTTTGTCCTCAAAGAGGACCATGGCATCAAGGGGGAGGGATAATGTTATGACATGCAAGTAATAGGATTTAAGTGAGGGAGGGCTATCTCACTTTCCCCTTCAGAATCATCTGGGTCAAGTAAACTATGGATCAGGATGACTGGGAATGACCTTGACCTTTTTTAAGCTAATGTCTTTAACAGGTCTCAGTTGGATTGGGGCCATTCCCATTCAATGAATTCTCCTATAGAAGTGTGTGAAAGCTTCTCAGTCCCCTCTCTTGGATCATTACCCATCTTCTAACTTAAGCAAGGTTCTGTTCTCGGCCCTCTTTTTACTCTACATTCTTTCTTCGTGCCATTAGATACCATGGGATCAATTAGCACATCTATGTAGATAACATACCTAGACAGATATGTACATACATATATACCTACACACATATGTACATATATATACACGTATATACATTTACGGTCAATATCCATTCTGAATATCAAGCACATATCACAATTGCTGTCTGGCCATGCCCAGTGACGTGTCTTGTCAACAAATCAGCCTCAATATAGCTCAGATGGAATCCTTCGAATCTTCTCCTAAGTGTTTTTTGCTCATTTTTCCCTTTTCCTGCTGATTTCACTACTATTTCATTCAGATCTGTAACCTGAAACTTGTTCTTTGTTCTTTCCACTCCCTTTTTTGATAACCACCAAAGGTGAGTTTCCTATTGGGGATAATATAGATAAGATTCTTCATTCAAGTTAGAAGATAAATTAAATGACCACTAAGGTCCCTTGTTATTTCTGATATTCTTTGATTCAACCCTAGCATATTGAATAAGGATATGCGGGGGAAAGTAGAGAATCAATAAACAATGAAAATTAGAATATCAGAATTAAAAGGATGATACAGATTCTATAATAGACATCCTGTTTTATAGTGGAAGAAACCAAGACTTGCTAAAAGAATGAATGTAATCAGATCAACCCTCTTATTTGAGGAAACAGTTGATAGCTTATTCTGTCATGGGGGTTTTCAACGTAAGATTCATAAGATTGTTTAAAAAATAATATTAGTAGTATTTTATTATCAATTGGTTTCCTTTGTGAATCTTTTGCATTTTATCATGTGCATATAAAAACAGTATTTTGAAAAGAAATCCATAATGTGCTTCACTGGATCACTAAAAATGTTAAGAACCCTTGTTCTTTAGGAGGAATCTGATTATCTTTACAGTACTGGAGTTGAGAGATATCAAAGTTTATCTAATCCAATTGCACCGTTTTATAGATTGAATAAAAATTGGAGGCCAAGAGAAGTTAATAAGATTGTCTAACATCAGGATTTGGAATCAGGTCTGCGGAGTCCAAATCTTTTCTTTTTCCTACTGAATTATTTCTAATGGCATCATCTAAGTGACTGATGGATCAACCAGCAATGGAAAAGAATAATAATCAGTTTTTCTTCATCCCCTTCCTTATTGTAATTTTTAGAGTCCTTTCCTCTCCCTTTCCCCCTTTCCCTTAACTCCAGTCTCATGTTGTGCTACAGAGCAAATTATCAGCAGATAGGTTTTGCTCAGGTTTATTTTAAAAAATAAGAGAAACGTCTCAAGAATTTTAGATGTCCCTTCTATGAAATATTTATGGGGATATATGGAAAAACTCTGGAATAGGAATCTAAGATCATAGTTCCAGAGCTAGGGGAAAAAAAATGGGAAAGAAGGAAGTGATTTATTGGGGAGTGGGATGGAGGGGCACAGATGATGGGGAAGGAAATATGAAAAGCCTTATGTTAGACAAGAGACAAGGAATTCTAAGATATCGAAGTAAAGAAAGAAAATATTTCACACTTAGGGGTGGAAAAGGTCAGCTTGTGCAAAGCAATGAAACTGGAAGATACGATGTTGAATTTGGAGAACAATAAAAGTAAAGTAACATAATGTGTAGCGTGTGAGGAATAATGTTAAGTAACTTTGAAAGATTGTAAAGAACTTTAATTGCCAGATGGAAGATTTATCATAGAAATAACAGGGAATCATTTAAGCTTCTCAAACAGGGAAATGGTACTATTAAATTTCTGGGTGACTCAATCTAATCTTAAATGTTCAACTATCACTTGTCATGAGCCAAATTTCAAATTTGTTTCTGTACTACTGATTTTCTTGATTTCTGTATCCCAAATATTTATTGAATATTTCTATTTGTACCCTTCCCATCATGATATTGAGCAGATCACTTAACTATGGTTGCCTCTATTTCCTCAACTGTAAAATGACTGGGAGAAAGAAATGTCAAACCTCTCCAATATCTTTGCCATGAAAACCCCCAATGGGATTGTGAAGAGTTGGACGTGATTGAAAAATGACTAAACTGATAATTAAATAGCTTGATACCTGGCACAGGGAATCTCTAACTGAAGTTAAAAAACAACAACAACAACACTACAAGGAATGGATCTCTGTTTTCTCATTTCTAAATTGTGAGGGTTGGATTAGATGATGTGTTCAAATCTTTGATCTAAGGTGATCTAATATGAGCCAGAACACAATCAAAAAGGTTTTCCCTTAGGTGGCAAGTTCTAAGACTAATAGAATCTACTGATGATCTGAAAAAAGCAATAAAAAGTTTGGACCTAAAAAATATCAGAATCTACTCTTCTCATTAGAAAGAGATAGCATTATAGCAGTAGGAACTAGCTAAATCAGAACCTGGAAACAAAGTGGAGTTCAACACTGTCTAAATTTCATAATATTTTTAAGCTCTGAGTAGAGTCTACATGATGGATTAGAGGTAGCAACCTTGCTGAGCTCTTTTAACATTCCCTTTCAAACAAATTTTAGGATAAAACTAAGAAAACTTAGGATGGTGGTAGAAGAAGACTTTTACTTTGAGTTGTAGGAGACAGGAACCTGGTCACAGTTCCAGAACCAGCAGGAACTCTTATGCTTATACTTATTGGGGACCAGGGGCCTTTCCTGGGAAAAGACAAAAATCATCTCCCTCACACATCTTCCCTTATCATACTACCTTGGAAACATCAAAAACTAATGAAGGCCAGATGTAGCTCTGAAAATAGCAGCATGAAAAATCCTGAAGCTTGGAACAATGCTTCCTTACCTTTAAGTGAGTAGAGTCCAATTTTAAAATAAAGTTCAAAGTCAAAAAATAGGCTGGAAAAATGAGCAAAAAATCAAAACAAAACAAAAAAGAACTTGGCCATAAAAAAAAAAAATTATAGTGGCAGAAAAGTCCAAAACATAAATTCAGAAGAAGATAATGATGTGGATAACAGATACAAATAAAACCTCAAAGCTAACAGGACATAAGCCCATGAGAATTTCTGGAAGAGTTAAAGAAAGAAATAAAAGTGATAGAGGAAAACTTAGAAAAATGAATGAGAGCAATGCAAGAGAATTAACAGCTAGATAAGAGATACAAAAATCACTTAAAAAAAACAAAACTCCTTCAAAAGAGTAGGCCAAATGGAAAAGGAGATAAAAAAGTTCACTGAATAAAATAATTCTGTAAAAATTAGAAAGAGGCAAGTGGAAGCTACCAAGAAACAGTAAAGTCAAAAGTATCAAAAATAGAAGAAATGTGAAATATTCCATTGGAAAAACAACTGACCTGGAAAAAGATTGAGGCCCAAAATGAAATGACGTGCCTTAGATCATTCAAGTAGTAAACAAATCCTATGATTCCAAATCCAATGTTCTTTCTAGCCTCAGACCACTTGCTAGTTGTATGACTCAGTGCAAATCACTTAATTTTGGTTTGCCTTAGTTTCTCCAATTATAAAATAGGTATACAAATATTTACCTCCCAGAGTTGTTGTGAGGATCAAATGATATTTTCAAATGAAATAAAATGCTTAGGACAGTGCCTGTTACATAGTAGATACTCTAGAATATATATTCCCTTCTTTTTTACTATATCATACTGTCTCTCTTCTACTTCTCTGGCATATCTAGGTGTAGAGGATCTGGTCTAGTGAGTAACAGGTCTGTAGAATCTGTTGATTGACAAGAAATGGAGGAAAAAATGGTTAACCTTTTCTTAAAGTAAAATTTTCATGTCGGTATACTGATCATTGTTATAAAAATGGAATTAGGATCTAGTAAGACAGTTTTTGCAAAGTTTTCCCCGTTTCCCTAAAGGTGAGGATAAATAGGTGGGGGGAAAAGCCCTCCCAGATCAGGAGTCAGGATGGTGATGTAACAAGCACCCATGGTACCATAAGCAACAATTTTTTGCAGATTCCACCCAGTACATTTTGGTCTAAAGCCATCTGAGTAGAACTATCAGCAGTTTTGACAATATTTGAACAAGCTGATGAAGAGCAAACATTGCAGTTCTGTAAATCTATTCAAACCTGTGAGTTTTATAAGGCTTGCTGTAAAGACAGGAACTATGCTGACTTGTCTTTAAAGGACAAGGGAGGATTGAGACTATTTTAAAACCTTCATATCTTCAATTACAAAACATTATTTAAAGACACAGAACCACGACCAAATACTTTAGGGAGGGTAGTCATATTTATAGGTACCTATTCCATGGGAATCTAGTGAGAACCGGTGACATTTCTATGACTGACTTTGTAAATGTCATCTATTAATGCATCATAGAATCACAAAATTTAGAACTGGAAGGGGCCATGATTTTTTTCTCTGTAAACTTGAAAAGGCACACAGTCCGTGGTAACTTTGGCTAGCCCTAACCAATTTCTTCTAAAAATTGATGGAGCCCAATATTTGGCACACCTTAAATTGTGAGAAATCAGGATTTAGTTGTTGATGTGTCTATATTCCTCAAGATCAGTTCATCTTTTTGATGGCCCTTATTGTTGCAATTGCTTTTTCTATTCCAAATGAGCTTCAGAACCATGAAACCAGCCAGATTTCTCCAGAAGATATCTCCACTTAGTGGGGAAGTTCATATCATTCCAACATTTTTCTAGCCACTCCTGGGATTTTAAATCACTTATCAGGCTATATAATCTGTTATCAATGGAAAAGGACCAGATAGTCATAAATACCTTGGCGTATTTATGATCAGATATTGGCTGATCTCTAGGCAATAAAATTCTACAACTCCAAGTTGGAAGAGAATTTCAGCATCAGCAAAAAAGAAAGTACCATTTACTTTTATCTAATGTTATAAATAAATGAAATATAATTTCAGCTTAGATTGAATACAGATAATGATTTAAATTTCATCAAGACTGAAACTTAATAATAGATTCCTAGAATTTTAGAGCTGACATGATACTTAGAGATCAAATGATTAATTTGTCATCCATTTTAGTCTGTTGGGTTCCCTAGGACTTTCCACATTCTGTATAGTCAACAAACCAATTGATTTCTTTTGTCTGGTTAGCAAAGCAATGAGGTCAGGGACAAGAGGTGATATAGAAATAATGGTGGACTTTGAATAGAAAGATTTGGATGTCCTAGCTCTGATGCTGTATGGCTTTGAACAATCACCTAATTTCTCATCTGTGAAAAGGGGGATAGTAATATTTATAATTACCTATTCCATGGGGATCTAGTGAGAATCAGTGACATTTCTATGATTGACTTTGTAAATGTAATCTATTAATGGATCAGAGAATCACAAGATTTAGAACTGGAAGAGACCAAAGAGGCCATGAAGTCCAATTCCCTTATTTTACAAATAAGGAAACTGAGGCATAGAAAAAGGAAGTAGTTTGCATCATCATACAGCTTATAATTTCTAACTTGGGTCTTCCTAAATCCAAACCCAGAATTCTACCCCCTATTCCATGTAGCTAGTGGGAAACATATATTAATAAGTATGGGCTGTTTAGTGTTATTCTGTTCTCTCTTCCCCCCTCAAATAATACTTTTAATTTATTTTGAGTTATATAACTAAATATTCAGATAATACTCTATGTCTACTTAAAATTCTTATTCTACTCTGTTCTTTTAATAGTATAAAACAGGCATCTTGCAAATGTATCTCTTAGTTCAGAGATTCTCAAAAGTAGAGTCTGGGATCTTCAGGACTCTTCAGAGATCCATAAGATGAAAATTTTTTTCACAATATTACGACGCTTTAATGTCTAATATAGTAAATATGCACAGATAAAACCATATAAACAAAAGATGTGAATTAAGGGGTGTTTAGTAATTTTATAAATGGGTCCTGAGGCAAGAACCCCTATTTTAGTTGAGAATCCCACAGAGAGAGCATATGTGTGTATATATATATATACATATATATGTATATATATACATATATATATGTATATATATATGTGTGTATATATATATGTGTATATATATATATATATATATATATATGTATATGTATATAATGTTTCCATTGTGTGGATCAAATGTTATAAGATATCAAGTGCCTGTAAACTTTAAAGCATTATATACATGCTAACTATTTATATGTCTGCTATACTTCCTGATTAACTGATGAATAACAAATAAATGAAACCTGATGTTTGGCATGTTACAATGGATTTTGTTTTGGAAAGATATAGATCATATTCTCGATGTAGAACACTAGGTTGGTGTTAAAACTCAATCTCAGTTTTCCTTATTTGTAAAATGGGATTGTAATATAACATCTGCAATGTAGGAGTATTGGAGAACCACATGAAATGAAGAATATAAGATACGTTGTACGCATTTAAGTACTATGTATATATGAATTGTTATTTTTATAGTTGAATATGTAATATACTAATAATAGCTAGCACTTATAGAGGGCTTTGATATTTGTAAAATACTTTACCTATAATATTTTATTTGATCCATATTACAAGCCTGGGAGGTAATACTATTATCATCCTCATTTTACCTGAGGCGTAGAAGGTTTAGGTGAGTTGTCCAGGGTCACACAGCTAAAGTATTAGGCAGATTTTGAACTCTGATCTTTATGACTCTGAATTGAGAATTCTAGCCAATATGCTAAATAAAAATCAGAACTTACTTCCTGAATGTGAATATTAAGATGCTTTTGGCTGCTTTCTTTGATTCCCTATTTAAATTCCTAGAATTCTGATGTTTTTTTTAATAGAGGTTTCTGGGAGACCAGAAAGATACTAAAACCTATTCCTCAAAAAGTTATCATTGACTTCTTAATTTCATTTCCCCTTTTTCAATCTTCATCAGACTTTTGGAAGTTTGTGACCAATGATTGACTACTTCCCTTTTGAGTTTTATCACTTGGTTCCTCTCCAATAATCTCAATCTCTTTAACAGCGTCATCTTTAGCATCCTAAACATGGGTGAACCCCAAGTTTCTTTTCTCTCTTCTTCCTCTTCCTAATCTCATCTACTCCCATTGATGGTATTATCATCATCTCTTGACACATGACCCTTCTTTTGTATACCCGGTTTTAATTTCTCTCCAATTTTAATCCTGCTTTGTTAGCCACCTGAGTCTATTCTGTGTACTTTTGATTCAGCATATTAAAAATTTCAGTCTACCTCCTCCTCTACACTATCTGATCTCTCTTAAAGTCACCTTACCCTCATCACTATCAAGTTATCTAGGTTTATGAACTCAAGATTATCTCTGATACATCTATATTACTTCTAGTATCCTTTTCCCCCCTTCCATTCATTCCCATGGCCTTGCCATAACTCATATCTCTTAATTGGTTTTCCTCCTTTTAGTCTTTCCTTGCTATATTTTTCCTTCCCACAATTACCAAATAATTTCAAAGTGTAAGTCTGATCATATCACGATCCTAATCATAAATCTTTAGTTCTTTCTTATTGCCCCGCAAATGAAGCCCAAACTGATTCAGGGTACCATTTTCAGGTTCCCTGAAGTTTATTTCCAATACAACCTTCCATTCTTATTTTGAATGGCTTACAATCGAGCCAAAATCTTCTGTACACTGCCTCTTTGCTAAGACAACATTATTTTCAGGTTCCATGCATTTGTATAATCTGTTCTTCATTCCTACAGACCTCTACCCTCAGTAATGCTTCCCAGAATCCTTATCTTCCTTCTCAGATACATCTTTTCCCCAGTAACTTTACCTGGTCTCAGAACTTTTGGTGTCCCTTCCCAAATATTCCTGGTTATCATTATCTGATTCTTCCTTTATTTTCCCATATTTGTTTTGTTTATATTCTTTATTAGGAAATGAGATTTCCAAGTTTAGAGCTACAAGAAACATTACAGGCCATGAAGTATAGTATTTTAACATTGTGGGAACTGAGGAAAAAACTTAGATTTTTGCCTAGGATCATGCAGTTAGTATCAGGAGGCATTTAAAACTAGGTCTTCTAGACTCCAAAGAGTAGGGCTCTAAATCTATCTATTATGTAGTAAAAGTAAGATGAGAAGTTTCTTATAGATTTATGTTATCAGCTAGAAGGGACTTTGGAGATTATTTTAATTCATCCCATTCACTTTACACTTGAAAAAATTTAATCTCGCAGAAGTGGAGTAAATTATACAGAGAACCCATTTCATGCTTGTCTTTGGGTTTTGAGTTTAATACAGTGCTTAGTGTTTGGCAAATATTTGTTGAATTTGATGTTGGAATTGGGAGAACTTTAATTTCACCAAGCTTGAATCTGGGATTTTAATGCAGAAAAACCCAGATTTTTCCAAAAAAGCAGGTTTCACTGCCAAAGATGATACATAACACTGAGGCATGTCATTTCTAAAATGAATAATGCTCCAGCACAGTTAACAATCAACCAGCTTTTCCCTTTGTTAGCATGGGGCCTGTGTTTTTGGTAGTCCATTTATTTGAACCATTTGTTTTTGCTTAAGACTGCTCCAGTTTTATAGGAAGTTTCATTGACTTAAATCTCATGCAATTTTAAAATAAAATTAAAAAAAGAAACACATTCATAGGAATGTAAATATTTTAACATGCCTAAAGCTAGTCAAAATACTTTGACAATCCAAAAGAAGATATGCACAGAGCACAAAACTATTCATGATTGGCTACAATTGCTATTTTATTTTTGTTCACTTTTTTTCTTTTAAGACCACACAAAAGAAATAACTTTTAAAATATAGACTAAATCAGATTTTCCAAGCATAGCATGGGGAAAGAATACTAGATCTGAACAACAGATCTGCCATTTGGTATGTTATGTAATTGAGAGTTAACGCCTCTGGATTGGATATTTTTCATGAGTAGAAAGAAAAAGTTGGACTAAAGGAATAGCTATAGCTCACATTTATATGGTGTCTTAAGTTTGAAAAATGTATTGTATTTGTTATTTTTTTAGAAGAGGAGGTAGTTTCAGAGAAATTGAAATGTCTTGGGTCACACAGATATATAAATGTCTAAGGTAGGATTCAAACTCAGATCTTTGAGAATCTGAGTCCAATACTTTTCGTAGACAAGGCTACCTTTCTTAATGTCCCTCTTCAGATGAGTGATGTTCAAACTTTTTTTTCCCCTCAATAAAAATTTTATTTTTTCAAATATATGTAATAGTTTCCAACATTCATTTTTGTAAGATTTTGTGTTCCAATTTTTTCTCTTTCTTCCCTTACATAAGTTATATGTATACAATCCTTTTCAACATATTTCCATACATTTCATATTGTTCAAGAAAAATTAGATCAAAAAGGAAAAAAAAAGTAAGAAAGAAAAATCAAACAAGCAACAATAAACCCTGTGAACATAATAGCATGATTCAATCTACATGCAGTCTCCATAGTTCTCTCTGTTCAAACTTTCCCCCTTAAAATATTTAATTTTTTTTCCAATTACATGTAAAGATTGTTTTCATTGTTTATTTTCATAAGATTTTGATTTCCATTTTTTCTCCTCTCCCCAAGATGGCAGGCAATCTGCTATGGGTTATACATGTAAAATCATGTTGGATATATTTCCATATTAGTCATGTTGTAATGGAGGAATCAGAAAAAATAGAAAAACCATGAGAAAGGAGGGAAAAATACCAAAAAAGTGAAAATAATGTTTCAATATGCATTGATACTCGATAGTTTTTTATCTGATAATGGATAGCATTTTCCTTTGTGAGCCCTTTGTACTTGTCTCAAATCATTATATTATTGAGAAGAGTCAAGTCTCTCAAAGTTGAAAAGTATATTGTTATTGTGTACAATGGTTCTGATCACTTCAACATCAGTTCATACAAGTCTTTCCAGGTTTTTCTGAAATCTGTTCATCATTTCTTATAGAAAAATAGTATTCCATTATATTAATATACCACCCAATTGATTCCAGTTATTTGTTCAAACTTTTTAAACTACCCTATCAGTAAAAATTGAGTATATATACCACTATTAATTATAAGTTATATATACATAGAACTATTATGTTAATAATTATATATACTGCAGCACTTACACAAGGCATAAAAAAATCATAAAAAATGATTACCACCAACAGGGAACCAATGTCCTGGTCTACAGAAAGGTAGTGGTGAAAAACAGTGCTGCACAACCCTGCTGCCTTGATCATTGGGAACAGCATGGCACCACACCACCACCATTATTATAAACAGATACATTATTTGGATAATATTTTCCTGACTTACCAGACTTATGAGAGAATGGTTACAATTATCTTGAAATTCTGCAAATTCCCAATCACCATTGCCTTATTGGAGTCTTCTGACATGCATAAGTTCTACAGAAATAAGGATCCAGGCCTATGTATCCTACTGGACATCATTCATGCCATCTTTTAGCTACTTTATTTCAAAGAATACCTCTGGGACAAACCAGTTGACAAATTCATTGATATTTTCAAAGAATGCAAAAAACAACCCAATGGTTGGGAAGAAGCAAAATCACACTTCATTTGTCCTTGCCAAAAAAAAAAACCCAAAAAACAAAAACAAAAAAACAAAAAACGATGCTGACTGAAGCTATTCAATATCATTCTCTCCAAAAAAACTTAGAAACTAAAAAAAATTAAGAGAATTTTCCTTTTTACCCCTTCCCAAATGGAAAGCAAATAGCCAGGGACTTGAATAAAAACACATTTGACTATAATAAATCGTGTGCCAGTGGAATGCATTCAAAACAAATTTGTTTGACACGAGCATGGGAATATAAATTGTGTAGCTAATTACAGAATATTTAAGATATGATCCATTCTTTCCAATTTAACTTGTGACCTCACAAATGTAAATATATTAATATAAATATACTAATATAAATGTTTCTTTGGAGTATGCTTCTCACAGAATAAAATTTATTCACATGTTGTATGCTGGCTTTCAAGGGGCCATTTGTTAGGATCCTATCTAAAGGTTCATTGTCAGAATCCTAAATCTTAAGTTTCATTACAAAAGGGAAGGACCCCAAAATTTTCTTTAGAGAAGGATTTGGAAGTCCAGAACATTGGGCTGAAATGTATTATTTCAGAAACGTAGGAACTTCTGCCTACCTACTATGAACTGTTCCTTTGGCTCTGAGACCAGCTCATCTACTGTGCAGAAGAGGAGCCAATTGTTCTGTATCATTTCCTGTAAATAACTTCCCTGGGCTATGCCCAGGAAGCAAAAAAAAGAGGAACAAAGGCAAATAGGAATGCTCGGGAAACAAGAAAAGTAAAATAAGAATGAACAGCAATTCCTTCCAGAGTAAAAGAGCCTTCACTAGGAACAGAGGACTCTGGCATGATTATCTAGTTAAGAATGGACTTGATTCCCCTCCCTCAATCTTTGACAATTTCTCAATGACTATTCTTCTGATAGATGTCCTGACTTTTAGCTTAATTTTATATTTTAAGGAGGAAAAAAAAAAGCAAATCTAAAATTTTTCTGTATTAAATATGCTTTTACCAATTTTGATCTCCCCTCTCCTTCCCATCCCCTTCCCCCCTTTCTCTATTCTCCCCCCCCCCCATTTCTCTCTTCTCCCTCTTCTCTCTTCCTCCCCCTTTCCATGGAATTAAAGTATTTCACTGGGAAAAATTGCCACTTATCACTGTCACCTTGAACTTTGCTTTTCTGAGACTCAGTTTCTTTACTGATAAAATGATTGTTCCAGGGGTTCTTAATGTTTTTGGTCTGCTAAAACTTAGGGACACCTCAGAATAATGTTTTTAAATGCATAAAACAAAACATATAGGATTACAAAGGATACTATATGGAAATACAATTTTCAATTTAAAAAATAAAAGTCCATTGACTTCAGGTTTAAGAATCCCTGGAAGCAATGATCATCTGGGTCTTAAAGTGTAGTCCAAAGAATCCTAGGGGTTTCTGAAACCCTTTCAAAGAATCTGCAAATTTAAAATTAGTTTTTAATTTTAGTATAGTAAATTAGTCATAACCCACATAAAACCTCTTTGGACAAATCATCAATTTTTAATAGCATAAAGATACTGAAAATAAAAATTTGAGAACCACTGATCTATTCTACTTCTAAGATACTACATGTATAAATCAAATAATCAAAAAGTATTCCTGACATCTTTTTGTTTAGTTGTTTCAGTTATGTCTGATTCTTTGATACACTCTTTGGGGTTTTCTTGGCAATGCTGGGGTGATTTGCCATTTCCTTCTCTAGCTCATTTTATACATGAGGAAACTGAGGCAACAGGACTAAGCGGCTTGCCTAGGATCACAGAACTAGAATTTGAGGCTGTACGTGAATTCATGAAGATGATTCCAAGCCCAAAATTCTATCCATCATACCGCTTAGGTGCCCTCAACAAATGTCTACTACATCATGAGTCCCGTGACACAAAGGGAAGTAACGTGAAAGAAATCTCAGCTATGCACAGAAATATAGAGACTAAAGCTATTTTACAGGGCCCCCAAACATGAAAATGATTTAATGCACAATTCAGAAGTCACATTCCAAATTCCTCCACCTGGCATTCAAAAACTTCCCAATCCTGTCTCAATCTATTTTTCCAGTCTTATTTTCTGCTTCTTCCCTTCATACAATCTACGTCCTGGAAAATTTGTATCCCAAGCTGTACGCCAAACATGGGCAGTGAATTTGTTTCTGTTTGTGTCTCTGTTCAGGTTATTGTTCCTCATCATCCAAGGCCCATCAAACCTATTCCTACTCATCCTTCAAAGACTGATTCAAATTCTTTCTTTTTTAAGTGCTCTGGATCCTTTCAGCAAGAACCAATTATTTACTATTTTAGTTTAACTAATTTATTATTTACTAACTGTATTTCCCTGGGAAAGTAACTTTCTGTCTGCCTCAATTTCTTCATCTGTAAAAGGGGATAATACCATTCATATCCCAGGGTTGTTTTTTTAAAGATCAGATGAAACAATATTAATAAAGCATTTTGCAAAGCTTAAATATTATATAAATGCTAGCTTTATAATTTATTAGTAATAATATAATTATTAATTGTGATCACATATAATTAATTTATTATATATCAATTATCTATATATAATTAATAACTAATAATAAATAATTAGTTTATTTATGGATGGTCCACAAGAGACACTGAATAGGAAGATTGATCTGTTAAAGAGAGTTGCCCAATAGACAGTAAATGTCAGGGGAGTCCTGAGCACAAATTTTCCTGACGCCAAGGCTATCTATCTTGTCCTTATTTCACAGTATTTCTCTTATTAAGTAAATGGCTAATAAATGTTTAAATTTGTTGATGAATAATGACCAGGAAAATAAAAAAAAATGTGTACTAAGGATAAGTTATAAATTTCAGTATAAATTTTGTTTTTACTATAATATATATGTATATATACATATATATTGTATATATACGTATACACACACACACATATATGTATATATGTATATATACATATATACATATATATATATATGTATTCTGTGGTAAGAGGAAGGGAATATTGATCTTTTCTATCATCATCAAAAACATTTTGCAAGAATATGACAAGCTACTGACAAATGGTTGTTGTGATATTTATTATTTGTAAAAAAACAAGAAAAAAGAAGGTCCAGTAAAGCCAAAGAAGTTTAAATACTATCTTCCTAGTTATTTCATTTGGATTTTGGTTTGAAAAAACAATGAATGACTTCATTACTATACAAATGGAAAATTAAAAATGGCAGTCCAAACTTGATTCATGCCAATTGCAGATGGGAGCATTGGAGGATCTCGATCTGGAATATCAAATGAGAAATTAAGAATAATCCACGTATCTTTCTGGGCTCCACATTTGAATGTTGTCCCTGGTTACTGAGTGTAAGCCTACCACATGGATTTGCTATATGAGGGACTGGGGTAGAATAGAAGTCCAGGAGTAACAAGTTTTGACTCTGGGCTTCTTTTTTGGCAGGTAGTTTCCCAGCGTGAGCACTGGTATAAGCGGCAAGCCAAAATCTGTCCCTTGGGTGTACAGCTTCTGATAAAGTGGAAGCCAATGCATAAAATCATCCAACTCCACTTCACGAAAGTGTCATACCATATAACGTTTCTGAATTGGAGGTTTGCTGTTCAAGTGCCAGTGTTATAAAAACATTCCCTGACTATAAAGTGGAACGGAAAGGAAAATAGGGCATGGACTAGGGAGGCAGCTTTGCTCATGAGAACTCTGAATGCTGTTCACCCTTGGAAGAAAATCCTCTCTGTTTCTCTCCTACTCGAAAATGTTAACTCGTTCTTATGAAATGATTATTTACTTTGATCCAACAAATGTTCATTAAATGCTCATTCTTCACAGGGCACTTGTAGAAGAAAACAAGAGGGTAGGAAAGTGCTCCTTTATAAAACTTTTTATAAATTTAAAAATTTTTATAAAAATTATTCTGATTTTATAAAATAATTAAAATATTTGTTGGGGTAGCTAGATAGTGCAGCATATAGAGTGCTGGGCTTGGAGTCAGACTCATTTTGGAAGATTTAAATCTGGCCTCAGATATTTACTAGCTGCGTCATTCTGGCCAAGTCACTTAACCTCTTTTTCCTTAGTTTCCACATCTATAAGATGAACTGGAGAAGTAAATGATAAACTAATACAGTCTCTTTGCCAAGAAAACCCTAAATGGGGTCACAGAAAATGGAACATGACTGGACAAAAATATAATTTTTCAGGTAATTATCAGATTGGAAAAAAGATAAAAGGGAAAGGAATGACTGTGTCTCATTATTTTTGACAAAATTACCTGACCTTATAACAAATAAATTAGACATTCCGCTTATCTCCAGAGAAAAGAGCAGGGGGTGATAGAATGTACAGGGAGGCTCGTTCACATAAGAAAAAAAAAAAACACAAACTAGCAACTAGACCTATCTCAAAATGGCATGGGTGAAATTAGTTCTAAAACAGTGTTAATGAAAAATAAAGGTCATTGCATAATGATGTTCCTTTAATGAAAGAGGATTGCTGGAGAATACTGCAGCAGGCCTCCCCCTCACTTGAATATTTAAAAGAGATTCAATATTGTAGATATTTTCTGATTAAAAAGGAGGAAAGGCACAGAAGTGATTTTCAACTAAAATAAAGAGAACTCAGAAGCCACCATTTTAGTCTGATCTATACCTATCCAAGAATCTCCTTTATAAATATATTGTGTGTAAGGATGCATAGATTTTAAGGGACAGAACAGGGATTCAAACTTGGGTCTTTGGAATTTTTAAACTCCCTTTGCAGTGTTTCTTCCATTATACCCTTGCTCTCTTTCCCTCCCTCTCTTTCCCTCCCTCTCTTTCCCTCCCTCTCTCCCCCCTCTGTCTTCATCTGTCTCTCTTCCCTCCACTTTTCTCCCTTTTTTCCTCCCTTTCTCCCCCCTTTCTTTCCCCTCCCCATTATATTTTTTCCAGGCTTCTATGTAGATAGTCTTTTGAAAAGAACCTGGAACAGCCTTACAAATTTCACTTTATAATAAAATGTACTATTCAAAGTCAGGGTTTAACTTGAAATATTTCAGTGCCTTTTCAAAGAAATAGGAAAAACATGTTAGTTTTCTGGCAATTAGGGAAAAGAGAATCAAGTATATGACTTAGGGTCACATATGGAAGATCGCACACTATACGGATTTTTTCCCTTGTTCTGTGAAATGCATTAAGCACTGATCATTTTCACTGTATGATGGAAAATGTGCATTTCTAAATAGAAATGAATCTTTGGCCCTTCTATCCATCTACACAACAGTGGCAAAATTCAGTAAAAAAAAATCTTTGTTTCAAAATCTTTGAATAACATTTTGAGTTTGGGGTCAGAGATCTGATATCATGCAGTCCTAACTCTAAACTGTAAACTATTATATTGTTAGACTGTTTAATTCATAAGAAGAAAAGGCAGTAACTTCTTAACATTCTGTGGGTTTCATTGGTACCTTGTGATATCAAGAGCTTAGAGCAGGAGTTCTTAAATGTGTTCGTATCATGGTTCCCTTTGGTTTCTCTGGTAGAGTCTACAGACTACTCAAAATCATATTTGTTGCCTGTGCCTCTAACTAGAGAAACGACTAAAGTTTTATAAAAGTTAGTGAAAATAAAAATGTATTTTTTCCCACTCACATCCATAACCTCTTGCACAGTTTATTGATGGACCTCCTGGGTAAATATGGCCTCTTGGCTAAGAATACTTGGACTAGAAGAAAACCTTTAGCACAATGGGGAGATCACCTAAGGAGGGTTTAATCAAGAAATGGATTGAGAAACAGCATTGCTGGAGAAAGTACCCACAGTAATGAATCCCATATTTTGACTAAGTACTGAATTTAGATAAAGCTAGTTTAAATTTAATCAAAATGAACTTCCTATATTAAGTCAAGGATCAAGCATACCTTTGGCACAAAAACTGATTTTTTTTTTTCAGCAGAAATATATTCTTTTACAACCCACAACACTTTCCTTGTGGCAAAAACTACTTCTGGCTACGAGAATTATTGGCTGGAACATGAATGCCTTCTTGTCTAAGAGCCAGCAACCAACATGAAGGAGCTTCACTATGGAAAGCTGGGGGAACCCCCTGCCACACTCCTTTTTGCCAAGTCATTTTTATAGCCATGAAAAGACAAAGAAGGAGAATAAGGAAAAACAAATGCTTATGATATCACAGTACTAACTTCACCATCTAGAATTTCACTGTATTTCCCCAGAAAGGGCATTCCCAAAGCTATTTATCAATTAGTAGATTGTGCATTGCTAGGGCAGAAAAAAATTATCCCTCATTGAGCTTATCTCATGTTTATTGGACATTTCCTTTTGGATGAGACCTGTAGATATTACAATCTTAGAGGTTCATAGTTTTAGAGCTGAAAATTACCTTAAAAGCTTTTGCATTTAATTTGCTCCTTTTACAATTGAGGAAGTGATTTGCCCAGAATCACACAGCTGGTAAGTGTTTGAAGCCAGATTTGGATGAAGATCTTTCTGTTTCTAAGTATCTATCAACTGGGTGATACCCATCTACCTCCATGACCCAAGAGGAATTGTTTACCTTCCCCTTTAACTCTGCCTCTCCTATAAACATTCATATTTTTGTCACTTTGCATTTCTTGGATTCATAATGATAGAATCATGCTTCACTCTTCTCTCTCTACCCCTCTCCCATCCCTGATCAGTAGCCAAATTGTGTTCATTCTATCAGCACAAAACCATTTATAAATAAAAACTCTCATCTCCCATTGCACTCTGTTAGGCTCCTAGCTTTTCTTACCTGGACTATTGTAATAATCCTAATAGGACTCCCAATTTCTTCCTTCTTCAATCTGTACTTCATGAGGCTCCACTATTACCTTTTTAACACACAAACCTGACCATATCACTACTCCACTTCAAAAATGTTTTGTGGTTCCTAATTGCCACTAGAACAAAATAAATCTTCCCCAGTTCAGCTTTTAAAAGCCTCCATAATCGAGCTTCAACTGACTTTGCTAGTTTTATTTCATACTTCTCCTTTATTATATGCTATACACTGTAGCCAAAGTGGACCACGAGCTGTTTTTTGAATTGAACATTGTTTCCTACCTCCATTTATTCTTACCAGATTTCTCCCATGCCTTCAGTGCAATCACACCTCATCTTTGTCTTGTGAGATTTTTATTATCATTCACTGTTTCTGTGAAGCTCCCCTTAATCACCATTGCTATGGGTGCCTGGTCTTTCTCTTACCCTCAGATAAGCTGATCTATTTCT
Organism: Sminthopsis crassicaudata; assembly: GCF_048593235.1. Taxonomy (NCBI): domain Eukaryota; kingdom Metazoa; phylum Chordata; class Mammalia; order Dasyuromorphia; family Dasyuridae; genus Sminthopsis; species Sminthopsis crassicaudata. The sequence continues at coordinate 216,462,601 of NC_133622.1, read as the reverse complement.
CTGTATGTGTGTTCTCGGCTCCTCTTACAATATAAGTCCAAGGGGATGGGGAAGAGCAGGGAGCCATTGCATTTTGGTATTATATTTTCCATGCTCTGTATATAGTAGCCATTTAATAAATGTTGAACTCATCCTGCTGATGAACCTTTCTGTACTTTGCCAGGCTGCTCCTCAGCCCATAGACATAGTCCATCCCAGGATCACCAGGCTAAGCATTTTCCTGCTCTCAGAATCTGTATACTGCTACCGTTGTCCCTGAGAACCCATGGTTATCTTCTTATCAACATGAGGCATCAGAGTAGAATTTTACTGGATAGGTTTTTTTTATTATAAATATACCTAATTTGTATACTAACTATGGAGTACAAATGTTGAGGGAAGAGAGTAATAATAAAAAATGTAACAAGTTAGAAAAATAAAAGCCGATATCCCCATATGGATATATCCATATCCATATAGATAGTATTGTTTCTTCTTTAACCTATACATTCTACGGCTTAGAAATATATTTTAAAATTTGGAGTCCATTTGCAACCATGAAGAAGTTTTCCAGTATGTCCTGATTGCATCAACTAGCTGTTTTCATATTGTTCTAGTCTGTATTCTCTCAGTATAATTCCATTTCCCCACTATTTAAATGGAAATCACATCACTTGTATTTTGCTCCATTCTGCAAGACTGGCAGATATTTACTAAATCTCATCTACATTATTCTCCATATTTAATGTGTGAGCATGCCCTCTACTGAAGCTAAAAGTGACCCCTCTGGGACCACAAGCAGGGAAGCTGGGCAATTCATTTTGGGGTTGAGAGGTATAATCTGTAGCTAATAATATCCATGAAGGCATCAGCCTCTCTCTTATGCTAGTGTGCCTGTAGGTAGCACAGAAAGATGGAAAAATCTCAATCCTTCAGCCTGGTTTTTGTTGTGGTTTAAACTTCAGATTTTTTTTGAGGGGGGTCTTATTTGCTGTTCTATTACATTGCGTCTGAAGAACTAGAGGTGTTGGGGTAGGGGAGAAAACAAGAAGACAGAGCTGTTCATTTTCCTGGTGGAAGTATTGTACACTTAATGCTTTAATCTGCCTGCAATAGCAATAACAATAACAAATATGCTACAACCAATAATGATTGTGATAATAGCTGGTATTTATAAAGTGTTTTAAGGTTTGGGACAGTGAGGTGACTCAGAAGATAGAGCATGGGCTTGGAGTAAGGAAGTTGTGGTTGTTCAGGGATGTCTTATTCTTTGTGACCCTCTGGTCTATGGCACTCCAAACTTTTCTATCCTCCACAATCTTTTTCTAGTTTGTCCAAGTTCATGTTTATTGTTTGCATAACACTATATATCCATTTCATCCTCTGCCATCCGCTTCTTTTTTTGCCTTCATTTTTCCTAACTTCAGGAACTTTCCCAATGAGTCCTGTCTTCTAATTATGTGGCCGAGGTCTTTAATTTTCAGCTTTAGTATTTGAATTTCCACTGAATAACCTGAATTAATTTAAGTATTGGCTGATTTGATCTTCTTGCTGATCAAGAGACTCAAAAGCATCATTTAGTAGCCATGCATCAATACTGGAAAAACCACTGATCCTTGCAAAAATTTCTGTTCCAGCTTTTCCCCTCCTTCCCTCTCCCCTCTCCCCTAGATGACATGTAGTCCCATACATGTTAAATATGTTAAAGTATATGTTAAATACAATATATGTATTCATATTTATATAGTTGTTTTGCTACACAAGAAAAATCAGATTTAGAAAGAAGGTAAAAATAACCTGGGGAAAAAAAAACCAAAAATGTAAGCAACTAATAACAGAGTATAAATGCTATGTTGTGGTCCACACTCATTTCCTAAATGTTCTTTTGCTGGGTGCAGCTGGTTCTGTTCATTACTAATCAATTGGAACTAATTTGGATCCTGTCACTGTTGAATATGCCATTATTTTAAAAATAGTTCGAAGACTTTATTCTAATAGCTTTGATTACAGTGTTTGCTGAAATGAAAATTGAAAACAAGTAAACAAAAATTGATTACTAATCGTGTATTAAAAATGACAAGAGTTTCTGTTATACCAAACAAGCCAATTCTGAATTTTTCCTAAGATAAAATTAAACTGCTCCCACTTCTTCAGTGTTTATCAAAACACAAAAGAAAGAACTTTTTTTTTCTTTTTTTTCAGATGGCAGATCTGATCCTTGTAGATAAGGAAGTAGTAAAAGAAATTTGACCCATATTCAGATAGGGAGATTTTTAAAATGAGATTGAATGCTTCTGAATAGTATCACAGTAATATTATCCGTGTGTCAGATTATTTCTCCTAGCAACCTTAATTCTACTTTTTCATTCATCCAACCTGCAATTTCACATGACATATTGTACATATAAGTTAAATGAGTAAAGTAACAATATGCAGCCTTATCATATTCCTATCCCAATCTTAAACCAATCAATTGTTCAATATTTGATTCTAGATTTTACTTCTTGGCTTGCAGGTGGAGGGCTCCTCAGGAGACAAGCGAGATGATCTGGTACTCCAGCTTTTTGAGGACTTGCCACTTTTTTGTTGTGATCTACATAGTAAAAGGTTTTAGGATAATCCTTGAAGCAAAAATAATTGTTTTTTTTTAACTCCTTTGCTTTCTCCACAATACAGCTATTGTTGGCAATTTGGTCTCCAGTTCTTCTGCCTCTTTGAAAACCAGCTTGTTTTTCAGGTAATTCTTGGTTCATGTGTTGCTGAATCTAGCTTGCAGACTCTTAACCATAACATTGTTGATATGTGAAATGAGTACAATCATTTGATAATTTGACTATTCCTAGGCATCATACTTCATTAAGATTGAGTTATCCATTGATCTTGTCTACTCCAGTGTTCAGTGTGGGAATCGGGAAGCTATGAGCCTCAGATACTAGCTGTAGGGTTTTGGGTAGGTCATTTCCCTTTACTTTAGTAGAGAAGGAAACGGTGAAACACTCCAATATTTGCCAAGAAAACCCCAAGAACAGTATGGTTCATGAGATCGCAAAGAGTCAGATATCATTAAATGACTGAACAACAAATGAGATTGAGGCACTTAGAGGTTAAGTGATTTTCCCAGCTAGTAAATATCTGTATCAGGATTTGAACTCAGGTCTTCCTGACTACAGGTCTAACCTTTTCTCTACTGAGTTTTCAAAGATTTTACATCATACTGTCACTTGATTTGCTTACTCAATGAGCCAGGTGCCTTCCTCAGGCTCCCTTGAACTTTAAAGGATAGCTGTGGACCAGGACTCACTGTCGGTTACCTCTGGCTATCAGTATGTGAGCAATTAATCTTTCTGATCATATGAGAAATAACGACTCAAAGAAATAAAATCATAATGACCAAGAAACAGTAATATGTCATGCCTGGTTTTTAAAAGCAATGTTTAAAAGCTTTAAGCTGTGGTAACAAAAAAGACAAATTTCTTTTTGTTCAAATGGTTAAAACTGATAGCATACTATTTTTAAGGAAATAAAATCAAGAGAATGCTTTTTATTATTTTAATTAATGTCAAATTAGGAGACAAAATACTTAAAGACATGATTAAGCCTTAAGATGATGGTTCTTAGTAATGATAGAAGCAACAAAAATAAAAATATATTGACACCAAATATTCTGTCATGATCTCTCCATGGAAATATTTTTGTTTTCAAAAAAGTGAGTTAATATTTGATGCAATTATAGATTCAGAATGTTAGTTGGGAAGGTGCTTAGAGATCATTAAATTCAACAAATGGGGAAGGGTTCCTGAGAGAAAGTGAGGGAGTTGTATGAGCTAGTTAATGTCTTCTGCTTTCCTTTGTGTATGTGTGTGTGTGTGTGTGTGTGTGTGTGTGTGTGTGTGTTTTTACTATGACATGCTTTCTTGACACTCATGTTTACCTTGTTGTTAATCAGATTATTTATGGAAAAAATAATTGGGAAAGAAAACAGGTTATATTTCCTTTTTCTAAGGAAAATGCATACATTTCATTTTCCTGTACATGGGAGGGAAGAACATATTTTGCTAGCATCTCATCCAGATTCTCATTTTGGCTAAATTGTATTAAGGATAGAATAGATCCAGGGAATTTTGTACTGTTCATTGCAATACAATGCTACCTTTAAACTGCTAACAAGAAGGATTTTTCAAGCTTTGATCTTACTTCAAAATAGGAAAGAAGCCAATTTATATGCTGTGCTGATAGTCCAGGAAAGGTGGAAGCAGTTGTTATAGCAAACAGAGTTCTAATGACTTGATTCTAGGGGCCAAGTGAGGATACTTGGTCTACTTATGACTTTTATAAACTCAGAGACTCACTGAACTTTTGTAGGCTTATATTTGAATTTTTCCAGAATGTTATTAGCCTTGGATTCAGGAAAATATCTGGATTAAAATTCTACTTTAATTCAAAACAGCACATGGGTGCCACCTTCTAAACAAGTCATTTCCTCTTCTATGATTGTATTAATTGATCTCCCATATCTAGTCACTTTCTAAAACGTGATGGCTTGCCTCCACAGTATTTCTTTGCAAGATTCCTTTCTCTCTACCTACACAGGATTCTCATTCTCTTATTGAGACAATTTCTGATAGCTCCCTAATTATTTCTTGAGATGAAACTCTTTCATCGCCAATGCATCAATCACAAGGCTGTTAAAATATTATGCTTGAAATACAAATATGGCTTTTACTGTTTTTACTGAAAAAAATCAATGACTCCCTATTGCCAATAAAATAAAATTTAAAAAATCCATCACCTGGACATGTAAAATCCTTCTTAAAATTGTTCTCTTGTGTCTAACTCTTCATGTCTCTGTGGGCCATTGTAAATCAATGTAATTCATGGGGTTTACTTAGCAAAGAGACTGAAGTGATTTGACATTTTCTTCTCTAGTAAATTGAGGCAAGTAGAGGTAAATAACCTGCTCAGGATTACAAAACTGAGTAAATATCGAAGGTTGGATTTAATCATCTACTTGCCTCCTAATATGGTTTCCACTTTTTTCTCCCCAATCTTACCATCTTTCTCCCTTTATACATTTTACATTTAAACTGGCCTGCCTGGCACACAGTAGTATTTGATCAATGTGTATTAACTGTTTGATCCTTCCTGGTCCCCAGTGGCCTATTTTGGATATATTTTGGTTATGTCTCATATGTACATATACCTAACATAACCATTATTTTCCTTCACACTGGAAGGAAGAATATCTTTTGATAGCATCTCATCCAGATTGTCTCATTTGGCTAAATTGTATAAAGGATAGAATGGATTCAGGGAATTTTGTCTAGCATCTTACAGTAGAGTACATTCTCAAAACTGCTAACAAGAAGGATTTTTAATGCATAATACAGTGCTCAACACATAGTAGCACTTAATGAGTGTTTGTTGACTGACTTCATAGCTCCCAGAAGGTGGCAATTCATTTTCCACCTTCATGTTTATGTACAGCCTGTTATCTATATCTGGAATGTACAATTTTTTCGCTTCGACTGCTTATAATATAATGCATTACTTCCTTCTAGTAACAGTCCTTTTGCTAATTTTGACACATAGGTTTTTTTGATCCTCATGGTTCTTAGTGTCCTCAGCCTTTTAAAATTAGCTTTAAAAGACTTTGTATGTCCTTAGTGACTCATGGGTTGTATCTTCCCAATAGAACTTAAATTCTTTGAAGGCAAGAATTTTCTTAGTTTGTTTTTGTATTCCCAAGATATACTACAGAATTATGTCTGTGGTAAGACTAAGGGCAGATCTAGTGATTTCATTGTATAAGAAACTTCCAGCCCAGGAAAATCCCTGTGCTGTTGTTATTTTGTACCTTCTCTACAACTTTTGTATCCCAGTGTTGCTTATAGTACTAACAGGTTAAATGACTTTCCTGGGATCAGACAGAAAATAGGTCTCCTCATCTGAACAGGGAAGATTATAATACAGAAGGCTATTGTAGGATCAAATGGGAGAATGTCACAAAATTCTCTGCTCTGCCAAAGTTGGCTATTATAATTCATATTTTTAGTTCACCTTTGGGGAAAAGGATCTAAGAAGATGTATTTCTTTGGATACATAAAACTTGTAAGATACAAAATCACTGGGAACATCCTATTACAAAGTAGATGCTAAAATTCCTACCAGTCTGAATCAAAAAGGCACAATGTGGATTTTGAAAAACCTCCACTCTTAAGTCCTCAAGATGACCTTATTACTCTGCATCTTTTCCTCCATATTTGTTTCTCTCTCCACACCCTGATCCCCCATCTTTCTTTTGCTAGTTTTAAATATGGATGCAAAATTTTTCACAGAGGTAATAATGATCTTGATTAATCCAATCATGAATAAGTCTAATACCTATTCTCTTGGAGATAAAAAGCCATCAAAACATTCACAGAAGTCATACAATTTTTATAGCTAGGATTCAATTCAATTCAACAAACATTTATTAAGGATTTAATAAATGAAGAATCTGGGCATCTAGGCGGCACTATAGGTGAATTTATGTTTTTGAGTTTAAATCTGATCTCAGACCTTAGCTGTGTAACCTTGGGCAAGTCATTTTACCCTGTTTGCCTCAGTTTCCTTATGTACAAAATGAACTGGATAAGGAAATGACAAACCAATCTAATATCAACCCCAAAAGGGTTGATGAAAAGTCAGATTGACTAAAAATGAATACACAGCAACAACCAATGAAGAGATAGCAGTGACCTAGTGTATAGAAAAAACAGCTCTAAAGCTAGGGAACCCTGAGTTCAAGTCCCATCTCTGGCATACTGGGAGTTAAAGGATGGGCTCATAGCTATACAACTACTAAGAATCAAATGTAGGATTACAAGCTACTTCTCTCCTGATTTGTGCTGTACTATCCAGTGACTGAGTTCTAAACTTACCTTTATCCCTAAAAAGATCAGTGGCTTTGATTTTCCAACTCATCTTTTTGGTCACTCAACATTCCTAAATGTCTAGAAAGTCCAAAACATCGTCCTTTGGGGAAGCCAAAAAAAATTAAGAAAGAATTATTTCCTTCATGAGAATCACACTCTATATAGGAAGGTGGCTCTTGCACCATTAAAGATCACTCACTCTCTAAATGCTCAGTATTTATATACTAGTTTGTGATTTGCAAAGCTGTTTTCACATGGTTTATGTTATCTCATAGCTACCCTGAGAACTCAGTATGATTATTACTTCCATTTTATAGATAGAGAAACTGATGATGATAGAAGTTAAGTGGCTTGCCCAAAGTCACCCAGGTAATTAGTGTCAGGTTTTCTTGACTTTTGATCTAGTAGTAATCTGTAGTAATAGTGAAAACTTAATTTTTGTACATCAAAGCCCTCTAATCTTAATCTGTTTTTTTCTGCTTATGAAAAGGATTGTATTGGAAATTAAGATTGGATTATCAGTAGACAATAATCTGGGAAGACAGTTCTGCAATAAAGGGATGAAAAGTGAAGGCATTTTGAAGATAACTTTAGGTTTGCATGTTGCTCATATTGGACCTTTGAGTGGTAAAAACAGGGAAGGAAGTGAAGGTTAAGGATGAACTAAGTAGAAGGAATGGTTATGAACAAGTAGAAGATGGACAGAAAAGAAGGAATATCTGAGGAATGGAGGGTTATCTTGCAGGCAGTAATAAGGCTAGAAAGGTCAGCTGGGGCCAAACGGCCTCTGTAGTTTCATCTTCTAATTACTAATCACCTTGGAAGCAGGAACAGTGTTTGCTGTTCCGTTTCTAGCCTTTTCATGTTCGTTGTACTGCCCTAACTAAAGGAATACCTGTAGATGAGACTGATCCATTAGGTTTTGGTGCCTTTCTTTCTTGTCTGAGTTTCTTGAGTAACCAGTTCTTGCCTACACACCAACATCAAATATAATGATCTTTTGGCAAACCCTCTTTAGAAAATCACTTTTTAAAAAAATTATGGATTGGGAAATGAATCTTAGGGAATTTTAACATGATTTTAATGATTATAATATATTTTTAAAATACACCTACCTGGCAAAAACAATTCTTTTTGTACTTTTGCTCTGGATTTTGGGGAAAAACATCTTTTCTTTAACCAATCTGCTTCGAAATCACTAATGTGCTCATCAGGCCATATGATATGTACCTTTAACACAATAAACAAATATGTATATGCTGTTAGATATATTTTTTTTTGGTAGAAGTGTCAAACTCAAACAGAAATGAATCATGCCCATTTAGAAAATCACAAATTAGCATTATGTTTGTTTTATTTATTTTGTTAAACATTTTCCAATTACGTTTTAATCTGGTTTAAACCTTTCTGGAGTTTTGAGCTTGTTACCTCTGCTCTATCGTGACTTAAAAAACTTTGGAGAACTGGAAAATTGAGCAAACATCTACAGACTTAGAAAATGAAACAAATTATTCTTTAGTATGCAAGCCAAGAATTTTCAGGTTTTGAGTCTCTTTAGTCCCAACCTTTCATTTTGTAGATGTGGGAATTGAAGCCAAGGAAAGAGCTATCTCTTGCCCTAGATCACATGATTTGTTAGTGGCAAGGATCCAAACAAAAACTCTGTTCTCCTGGTTCCCTGTTCATTACCCTTTTTGCTATGTCACCCTGCTTTTGAGGATAGGTATAGTTAAGAAACCAGTGTGTCTGGGATATAAACCTGTTAGGATTCTAGATCGAGTTAAGGATGTATCCCAAAGGGACATGATTTCCTTTCTCTTCTCTCACTGTCCATATCTATGAAAACACAAGATTTGAACCTTTGGATGAGATCTCTTGTTGATTCATTGTGAGATCAGGGTTGAGGTAAGAGAAGGAAATGAATGGTGTCAGGGAACTCATGAATGCTAGCAGCTAAATTGTTGAGTCAAGAAGTCTGAGGGATGGACAGCACAGGTTGCCATTAACTTCCTCTCCTCGCCAGGAGTCCACTTTAACATTAGAGAAGTAGGATACGACAAAGAAAAAGTGTGTGTGTGTGTGTGTGTGTGTGTGTGTGTGTGTGTGTGTGTGTGTGTGTGACTGTGCCAACCAGACTGGTAGCCAAAATCATGTAAAAATTAAGTTCAAGAGTCAGGATACTTGGATTTTAGTCCCAGCTATAGTCTTGATTGTAAGTACAGCCTTACTCAGAAGCACATAATTTAGACTTGAAAAGGATTTAAACAGCCATCTGGTCTAACCCACATCTGGAATAGAACAACCTTTCTGAGTATTAGTTTCCTCAAACAAAAAATGAAAAGGTTGGATCAGCTCAGAGATTCTTAGCCTGGGTTCTCTTGGCCAATTGATAGATTTCAAGGGCTCTGTGAACTTGCATAGAAAAATAAATCAATCTCCTTTTCACTCACCTCTAAGTAAAATGAGCATTTCCTTCATTTATTTAAAAACATGATTTTGAAAAAGGTTCCATGGGTTTTACCATTTGGTCCAGGCAAAAAAATGATCCCCAATGCCTATTCTAACTGTTCCCTAAGATCTCTGAGTATAAAATTCAATTCTAAGACCTATTGGTAGATCCCAACCTTCTGGTTGGAGATCTCACTGAGCTTTGGACTCAATCAAGTCAATTGAGAACCTATTATGTATCAGACATTGGGTACTAAGGATACAAGTTGATTATTTGATTATTTAGTTTAAAGGAAAGCCTACTAATGCAACTGCTTCAAAATTCGCTTTACTCTTTTAAAGCAAGATTAAAGACTTAAAGAGAAAAATACCTTTCTTTGGTTGATCAAAGTCATGTGCTTGACCCATGTGTTAACATCGAGGGCTTCGATGAGAAGTTTACGAGCTTTTGCAGAATCCAGGTAGCAACAAGGACACTGGCAATTGTCTCTCAGCCACACGGCAGGGTAGAGAGACTCTTCCCCATCATCCCAATGGATCTGGACCAAACGCTCAGAATCTAGAGCCTCCACTTTCAGGATAGCTGAACTCATACTGCCAGCTTTCAGCAGTCCACCTGTGATGATAGACCAGGTTTAAAAGGACGTATTTGTTCTTTTGTCCTCTAAGCAAAGTGCATGGTCTGTTTGTTCTTCCCTTAGCTACCACAGTTCACATTTTGAAGAGACCTTTGTTCCTGTTAGATTACTTTTACACGCTGGTGACAGAAGCAAGTGATGGAAAATAAACAAAATAATTATATTGTATAGGATTGAGGAAAAAAAAACAATCCTCCAGTTGTTTCACTGTGATTTTATAAAATCATATATACTGAGTTTTGAAACAATGAAAAATGCATTTTCATCATTATATCTGGATATTAGCTCTATAAACATTTTAGGAAGCAACATTCTTCACAAATAAAAATAAAGCAAAGCTATTTATTATTTAATAACAAATGCCTATGAAAAATAGAAAGATCATCTTAGGAAGACCTAGGGAGAAATCTTGCCTTTGACATATATTGACTGTCACCCTAGTCACTTTAACAGGTCAATTACCTAAAAGAAAATGAAGAAGGAGATGGCGTCAAACAGTAAGAGCTAAATTCACGCTTGTATACAAAATGTACTAGATACATGAACATGAGCTAGTTATTTAACTTCTTTGTCTTGTTTGCTCATTTATAAAATAAGTGAAATTGTTCCAGTGCTGGGGGTTTGTGCTCCTTTTGAGGACAATATGGGGAAGAATGACAAGACAGAAGCTCATAGATGATAGACCATAAACTCAGTTAATTTACACTGAGTAAATTAACATTATATTTGGCATCTACAAAACTCTAATTTGAATTTAGCCTGCATTAATTGATCAAACATGAATTAAGTATTATCATATGCTAGACACTATGCCAAATGCTGGGGCAAAGAATGGCCAAAATGTAGTCCTTTCCTCCAAGAAGTTCAGATTCCAATGGGAAAAACAATATCTAAACAACTAGACAGAAACAAGATATAAATAAATAAAATTTTTATATATACACATACATCTATAAAATATAAGGAAAAGTTACTCTCGGAGAAGGTACTAGTGTGTATGTGTTTGTGTGAAAACGAGAGAGAGGAAAAGGGAAAGGGAGAGAGAAATTGGGAATAGTAAACTAAAATAGAAGACAATAAAAAAAAAAAGAACTAAAAAAGAAAAAAAAAAACTGAATCTCAAAGGAAGTCAGAAATATAGGAGGCAAAGGAGAGAAGTGATGAGCATGAAAGTCAACAAGTGCAAAGGTTCAGAATTGGGAGAGAGTGTTGTGTGTGTGGAATAACACGGAGGCCATTCTAGCTGAATCTTAGAATGAGGTGGAAAGGAAGAAAGACTGGAAAGGTAGTAATGGACTGAGTTGTAAAGTGATTTACATGCTTAACAGATGATTTTATATGTGATCCTGGAGGTGATAAGTTACAACTGGAATTTATTGAGTTCAAGTAGAGAGGGGACTGATGTGGTCAGATCTTTGTTTTTAGAAAGATCATTTTGTCAGTTGTGGAGGATAACCTTCAGAGAAGGGAGAAATGAGTCAAGGAGAGACAAAGATTGTCATACTAAAAATTATGACGATGGTCCATATGTCAGGTTATTATCACCATGAGGATGGTGGCTTTGTGAGTTTCTGATTTTACTATGTTGACATTTGGGAAGAATTTGCCTTTAACCCATATCTGAACACTGTCATTCTTGAGAACAAACTCCAAAATGTGAAATAGTTTTAGAATGAAATTTAATAGGTTTCTTGGAGCAGAGAGAAGGAAGGAAGGGAAGAATAGAGGGCGGAAAAGAAGTAGTAAAGGAGAGAGTGAATGTGAGAGCACACAAGTTCAAGCTCTAAAAAGTTGAAGTGGCTCCATTTCTTCCAGGTTTTGGAAGGTTTATATTATATAGGATTTTAGACAAGTGTACCCACACATGAATATAATTATAGTTAAGTAAGTTTCCTAATAGGACAACTTGAAAACAAAGTAAATTGAGGTGGATATCAGTAAATATAAACATTCAGTAAAATAAAGACAAACCCAAAACACAAGCTTAATTGGGCCCTAAACATATCCTAAGCAAGTGAATCCAAAACATAATGTTTTCAAAGTTAGAAAGTGGCCAAATTATGAAGGGCTTTCAAAGCCAATTATTAGCTATCTTTACTAGTTATTATTGTCCCACAAGAAAATGGATCCACAAATGGAGGACCCCAAAATTCCCTGTAGACATCTCCAGTATTCTAAGAGGTCAGGGCAACGTTCTGGGTTCAAACAATCTCAAGTTGCATAAAGTCATATTTAAACAATATAATAAAGTGTTTTCCACAAGACTTTTTGGATTACTGGGATTTGCTTATAGCTTCATTCAACTGATCTAGCCAGTGAGTTATATATGAAAAAATTATTTGATCTTTCAAATAGTCTAGTCATCTCTTCCAGATTATAAATTGTTGATCTGCATTGGTAAAGAAGGTAGAAATTTCCTTCTGATCAGTGAAATAACCAAACTGAACTAAATCAAACCAAACAAAAGCACATTTCTTTCCCTCTTTAATGGGGATGAACCCTGAAACTGTGTCCCCTTTAATCTGTAAAAGAAGGATGATTCGGAGTCTCGAGCTTTCCCCCTGGGGAAAATTATACCTTTCCTAGACAAATGGTCTCATTTAGTTGGAGATCTCTGCCTGACAGTCCTATTTAGTGGCTGGAAACTCCCAGATAAGTAATCTCTTTTCATCTGGAAATCTAGGCCTGGGGCATTGAAGTCCAAGCCTTAGATGGCTAATAAAAGACAACTCTGAACCCTGAATCTTTACAGAAGTTCTAAGCAGGAGTATGCTTTACCAATGAAGCTCTCTTCTTGGCAAAGCTGCCTGGCAGGACTTTTGCCCACTGTAAGGATATTCTCTTCTCAGTGTTAACTTTTGTTGCCTTCCTGACAGGACCTTGTCACTAAGAAGACTGTCTTCTTAGCAAAACTGACTTCTCATTGCCAAACTCCTAATGAAGAGTTTTGCCTGCTAAGAAAGCTTCCTTCTTATTGAACAATAAAATGTCTTTTTTTTTTTTTTTTTTTTTTTTTTTTTTGTCACAGCTAAGAAAGCTTCCTTTTTAGTGAACAATAAAATTCCCTTTTTTGTCACACACAGATTTTCGGGTTTGCAAATTCTTTTGCATTGGACCTGTGCCCACCAGAGGGGATTCCCCACCCCAATTCTTACACCTCTTCACTACCACAAACCTCATCATTTGTACCTCATTATTCTCATCCCCAGCATTTAATATCACTACAAAAATATCTAAGCTTATTAAAATGCTTCTTTATATCCAAATCACAGAGTTAGTTCTAATAAATTAAAGCCTCATAAAATGAAACTCTTTTAAGTAATTAGTATTAGAGAATACTGGGATTGGACCTCAGAGACCACTATCTATTCCATTTTCTCGCTGGACAATAATAACTAGTAAAGATAGCTAGTGATTGGCTTTGAAAACCCTTCATAATTTGGCCACTTTCTAACTTTGAAATATTCTTATACTTTATTTTGTTCCATTTATTTGGCAATCCATCTTCCTGTTCGGTGTCCTCTATGCCTGGAATGATGTCCTTCCTCACCTTTATCTATTGTTTTTCTTGACTTGAGACTAGGCTGAAATTCTGCCATTTACAGTGGATCTAGCTTACATGAAAATAGTTGTTCCTACTTAGTTTCTTCCATTAGAATATAAGATATGAAGTATTTTTATTATGTAATGTATGAAGTATTTTTATTACATATTTGCCTCTTTGCATCCCCAAAACTTAACAAGATGCTTGATAAGCACTTAATAAATAAAATATATATAACTTAATAAAATAAATAAAAAATTATTGAGCACCATATCTGCCATAATGAAGCTTACAGAAGTTCAAATTGTTGTAGCTGCATGTACAAAGTTGATTAATATTGAGCTCATAGTGTATTACATATAAAATGCTCCATATCTATGCTTTTCATTTTAGAATCAAGTGATTCACAGAATTTCACAGTAGGCAGGGATTCATTTACAAGAAAACAAAGGCCTGGGAAGATCAAACCATTTGAATAATAAATAGATTTGGGAGTCAAATCCAGGCTCTCTGGCTCCAAATTCTGTGCTCTTTTGTTGGCCAGCACCCCATATATATTTATAATGCCTGATACAAGCAGATAGTTAATACATGCTTACTAATTGATTTTTAAGACTATATTGCCTCTATTATAATATGTAAATTCTTTACAAAATGTAAAGCAAATATTACCTATTATTATTTATGCAGTTAATTTTTAAAATTGAAAGCTACCTTCTTTTGAGGGAGATGAAATATCTCCTTGCTATAGTCAATAGTCCTCATGTGTTTTTGTGGCCAAGAAATAATTTGTCACCTGCCAGGAAATCTTTGGCACTCATGCTGATTAAAACTATAGAAGGAAATGACAAACGACTCCGTCAGCTTTGCCAAGAAAACCCCATGGTTAGTTGGTCCACAATGTCACAAAGAGTCAGATACAACTGATATACTGAATAACAATAACAGCAACAAGGCAACAGACTGGTGAAGAGCTTTACTGAGTGAGGGGGAAGGACTGTATAGTTTATACATTAATAATTTTGTAAAACATTTCTATATTAGTCATTTTGTGGAAGAAAACTCCAACAGAAAAAAAAAAGAAAGATAGTATGCTTTGATCTGTATTCAGACATTACAGATACTATTTTTCATTATGAGTACTTTGGGATTGTCTTGGATCATTGTATTGTTGAGAAGAGCCACGTCATTCACAGTTGGTAAAAACTTATTTTTGACCACAGAAACTCATGAAGATTATCTATTAAGACAAGGAGTGATTTGATTTACTTGAAAAACAAATATTTATATATAAGAAACTATGCTTGGTTTATTGCAGGGTGTATCCAGACCAATTAAATCATAGGCAAATATAGACCTGATGAATAGACATTTGTGTCTTCTATATACTTAGCTAGAAGCCTAAAAGGAAACAAAATAATAAATTTGGTTCCTGACCACAAAGAGCCTATAATCTTACAGGGAGAGATACAAGGCTAAGAAATGTTAAATAGTTAAGTGAATAGAAATGACTTTTTGCAATGGTACAGAAAAAGAATGGAATAGATGAGTGACCACTTGAGCGGTCAGAGAAACTTTGACTAAGTATATGAAAGTGCAAAGAATAAATAGGATTTGGTTAAATAGAGAGGAGGAGGAGGGAAAACAATTGAGCAAGAGAAGAGTGAAAATAAAGATACTGTAGCGATTAGGCAAGAAAATAAGCATTTATTAAGCACCTGTTGTATGCCAGACCTATACAAGGGAATACAAAAATGAGACATCAGCTGCCCTTAAGGAGCTTAATTTGTTGTTTGTTGCTTAGTCATTGTCAGTCATGTCCACTCTTTGTGATCCTTTTTGGGATGTTCTTGGCAAAAATACAGGACTGCTTTGCCATTTCCTTCTCCAGCTCATTTCATATATATAAGGCAATTGAGACAAACAGGGATAAATGACTTGCCCAGGTTCACACAGATAGTAAAGGTCTGATCCAAAAATGGACCAGACATTGTTATTTTGATCAGATTAAGAAAAAATCCAGTTTAAGATAACGAGAACCTGGCCTAAAACTGTATCAAAAGGCATTGAAATGAAAAGAGAGGTGAAAGAGGTGGCAAGGTTTAGCGAATCCTTAGCTCACTGGAGTTAAAAGGAAATCAGAAAACTTAAAAAAAAAAAAAAAAAAGATAGTAAAGATTCTACAATCCAACAATCTAAGCAGCGAGGAAACCTATCTGTTGTATCGCCAAATACAAGATCATCTAAGCCCTTGATTAGGTATCTTGAGGGAAAAGGAATGTGTATAGCAGGAAAGAGAATCCTGAACTAAGAAACTGAAGGTTGATTTCAAGTCCTGTCCCACCACATATTCCTGAGCCAGCCATCTGATCAGTCAAATGAAGGGATTAACTACCTGTCTACCCCCCCAGGGTTATTGTCAGTGTTAGATAAAAACATGTGTGAAAAGATTTGAGTAAACCACACAAGGCTACATAAATATAAGTTATTAGATTTCCTCCCATGGTAGCCTATTGTACATATTGTACTGTTCTGTTAATTAGAAAGAACTTCCTTATTTTGATCCAAAGTGGGCCTTTGTTATTTTGACCCATTGCATAGAGTTTTAGCTTCTGGAATACCATAGAAGTGGTCTATTTCCTTACAGCTTGCCAATCCTTTGAACACAATGCTTGCTTCTATTTAGTTTTTCTCTCTCCTATTGGCTAAATTTTCTCTGGTTTTCAAGACTTTGGGAAGGGAGGGAGAAAAAAAGTGCATAGCAGAGAATAAAAGAAAAGTTAGAAAGAAGCACAGAAAAGCAGGGTAGCTTTGAAAATAATGTATAGTATTCATCACAGGTTTGTTTGTTTTTTTAAACATTGTGAAATGGAAACATGGTTTTATATCTTATCTTCTTGAGTTGTACTGTATGCATGGAAATGTTTTGGGTCTTCTATATTTAAATTCAAAATGAATAAAAAAATAAAATATTGGGGTTGCTATAAGTGAAAAGATTTGTTAGACCTATTCACTATCCTCCTTTGGATGCTAATCTGTCAGTGTCCCTCTTAAAATGTGATGCTTATACTCCAGAAAAAAAACTGAGAAAAAAAAAATACATCTCCCTCCCTTGTTGTCAGAATACTTAATTTCAGATTCCATCTCTGATATTTACTACTTGTGTAATTTTGTGCCAATCACTTAACCTCCCTAGAACTGAGTTTCCATGTCTGTAAAATTATAGAGTCTTGGACTGGACAGGTTTTTTCCCGTTCTAGATTGGAATGTCTCTGCTGCATATTTGCAGGAGACTATAAATGGGAAATATCATTATCTGTCAATAAATGTTGATGTTTATGTTATGAAAGCTACTATGAGCCAGGCATTATGCTAAGTGTTGAGGACACAGAAAAAGACAAAAGACCTACTCTCAAGGACCCTACAATCCAATGGGAGAGACAACAGGCAAATCACTAAGTACAAACAAGCCACGTATAATAAATTGGAGCTAATCATCAGAAGAACAAGAGAGAAAGATGAGTTGAGAGAATTCTAGACATGGAGAACAGCCCCTAAAAATTCCTAATCAGGAGAGGAAATTTCTTGTATGAAAAACAGAAAGGAGAAAAATGTCACTAGGTCATAGGTAGAAGGCAGGGGTGGTTTAAGGTAAGAGAAGACTAGAAAGGTGGGGGAGGGGTCATATTATGAAGATCTTTGAATATCAGAGATATCAGATATAGTTGATGAGTTACTTTTGCTAGACTTTTTCAATTTCTCTCTCTTTTTTTTTTTAATTAAAATGGATGACTTACTGGGTTAGCAAGGAAGAATTGATTCAGAAGTGAAGATATTTTAAAAAAAAAGATACCTACATATATAAAGTGTTCCAAAAAGTTTATGTATATATAGGGATGCACATATATGAATGTGTGCATGCATGTGTATATAAATAAATATATATATATGTATATATATATATATATCTATATATATATATATACATATATATATATATATGTATGTATGTATTCTGTCCCTCCCTTTCCCTCTCTATCACTTTGTCCTTGTCTATCTCTCACTATCTCTCTGTGTCTCTCCCTCCTTTTTCTCTCTTCTTCCCTCCTCACTTCTCTGGAAATGGTTTGATCAGTACAGACCATAGTAGAATTGGCTATTTTACATGAAAGACTCCAAGTTTATTGGTCTGACAGAGGTGGTTTATTTTAGTAGTAGAAAAACTGATGGGAATGGGCTTATGGGAAAGGGAAGCCATTTTATTTGGGGGAGTAGGTGTGGTTGGACATTGGGATCATGGGATCCAGGCTGAAAACTGGATTGGTCCTCAGAGACCCTTGTTTTACAGATCAGGAAAGTGAGGCTCAAGAAGATTAAGTGACTTCTTCAGAATCACAAAAGTTGTAAATGTTAAAAGTAGAATTTAAACTCTGGTCTTCCCAATGCCAAATAATTTCCCCATGCAGCATCTCCAAGTATGCTCAGAGTAAGAAGCATACTTGTAATTAAGTAACTTATTAATAAGTTAGAAGTACTAAGTAAGTTGGAGTTTGACCAGATTGATTTTAAGGTAACAGTGATTTGTTTAAAATCCATAAATAGAGATAGGACTTGAAACCAAGTTCTCTGACCAGATCTGGATCCAGCCAAAACATTTTAAGAGAGAAGATGGGATTAGATTTGTGGATATTTCAAGGGCACTAGAGAAAACAGGACCAGAGTTCAGGGTAGGGTCAAAGAACTAGGGATATAGATTTGGAAACCATCAATTTTGAAGTGATAGATAGATAGATAATCTCCTTTGTTTTTAATCTTCAAAACAAATTTAATTTTTAAAATGGTTGCCAACTCAATTTCTAATTCAAATCCATTAATGGCTTTCAACCTTTGTTGGTCTCATGGACATTTCAATGATTTGAATAAATAGCATTCTTATTTATGGAGCATTTCCAAAGAAGTGAAACTGATTTCACTCTCCCTAAAACAGGTCTTTCTTGACTTTGTTATTCCCTCTCTCTGGAATGCCATCCTCCTTGCACCTGTTGGAGTCCTACCTACCCTTCAAGGCTAAACCTTCTTTGCCAAGTTTTCTCTAGTCTTCCCAGGTGAAAATAATATCACCTCCTCTACTGGAGGAGAGTACTGATACATCTTACTTATCTTTATAACTTCCTAACACAATACTTGGCACATAGTGAGATATTAATAAACATTTGAGTGAAAACAAAACAAAGCCAACTTGCCATAAGACATGATGGAGTTTCTGTACTAAAAGATACCAACATTGTCCAGATAAAGATTCATCACTTTTGGATCTGCTATTGTGAAGTTTTGGCTTTGTACTTTTCTGTTTTTCTTATTCTCTTTTGACATATTTGAACTAGATATCACAGGCAAGGGGAAATGTTAGCCAGATGTTAAGGAAAATTAGAATCTTTCCCAAACTCACCTAGCCAAAAGAGTATGCCAAAGAAGATATTAAATAAAGGGTGGAGAGAAAAGGAGTTTGACTTTTGTGAAATTTTCAGGCAGATGGGTCAAAGTGAAAGAAGAATCGCAATGGTGCTGTTCCTTTTTCTTTCCCTTGAAAGATATGATTTCTAGATCTGTGCAGCTGAATTTATTTGAGAAATCGTGAAAGAATCTTTCTATCATCCACTTTGTGTATGTGTGTTTGTGACAAGTATGTATGGTAATATGAAAATGAGTAAAAATCAAGAAAATTTCCATTTCTAACTTTTACTGGCTCCATGGAAATCTATTGTTCAGTAAAGTAGCAGGGAAAAATCAAGATCACAAAGGAAAATCCATATTCAAATTCTGCTTTGAAAAATCTGTAGATTTAAATTGAAGGAATTATTAAAACATCTGATCTCAGACAGATTCTTGAAAAATTGACCTATTGATTGCGCATGTTTAACCTTTATCAGAGTGCTTGCTATCTTGGGGTTGAAGAAATTAAGAGAGGGAGGGGAAAATTTGGAAAACAAAATTTTACAAAAATGAATGTTGAAAACTATCTTTTCATGTATTTGGAAAAATAAAATACTATTGAAGAAGGGGAAAAAAAGAAGTTGACCTATGTCTTAGTGGAATAACTCTGGGCTGAGTTGATGAGAAACTGATTCTCTAGGAGGAAAGAGACCAAAAGAAAATGCCACATTTCTATTCAGGGAAATGAGGGAGTCAAGAAGGTCAACAATGCACACCCTTCAGGGGACCTATCAGCTTCTCAGGCCACCACTTAGTTGGGTCCCTTGACCTTTCTCAAGGAATGCCCATTACAGGAAAGTTTTATCTTCTGCTAAGTTCATCTAGTACTTCTGTTGATTTCCCAACCCAAGAGTTTGTGAAATATCAGGTTTGGCTGCTATGGAAATGATTCCCTGCTGCTCCCTGAAAACAGAGCACTTGGGTTTCGGGTTTTGCCTTTATCTGATGGGACCTATTTCTCTGTATTTCTATACTCATTTCATTTTTTGTTCCTCTCCACCCACCACATTAGTTCTCCTCCCTGAGCTTGGTAAGCTCCTGCAGGACACATGGGAACAAATTTCCACATCAGCCTGCTTCATTATGGGGAATCATATTAAGAAGTGCTACAATAAAAAATACTGGCTTCGGAGTCAGGATAAAGGTTCAAATCCTGCCTCAGATGGGTATTGTCCCTTAGGGTCATGGCCAAGTTCCAATCTCAGCCTCAGTTTCTCATTCCATAAAATAAGGCATTTGGCCTGAGATGGCTTCTTTTTAAAAATAATATTTTATTTTTTCCTCAATTACATATAAAAGCAATTTTTAACATTAAAAACATTTGAGTTTCAAATTCTATTCTTCCCTATTTCTTCTCTTTCTCTAAGATGGTTACCAAACTGATATACAAGTGCAAGCATGTAAAACACATGTCCACATTAGTCATTTTGTACGAGAAAATCTGAACTAAAAAAAAAGTGAAGAAAGTGAAAAATAGTATGCTTTGATTTGTATTCAGACATCATCACTTCTTTCTCTAGAGGCATAATGTTTTTCATGATGAGTCTTTTGGGATTGTCTTAGATTGCTATTGCTGAAAGACATTCTCACAGTTGTCCATTGCACAAAGTGACAGCAATATTGTATAATGTTCTCCTGATTTGCTCACTTCACTTTATCAGTGCATATAAGTCTTTCCAAGTTTTTCTGAGATCATGGTGCTCGTTATTTCTTAAAGCACAATTATATTCCATTCAATCACTATATATGCCTTCTAGTAGCTACCAATGCTAAATTTATGACTATTTACTCTTTTGCTAAAAGACAAAATTATAGCAGAGTTGCTTTCTCTTTTAGTTGTTTGTTATTGAAATAATTGATTTCTTCAGCCTAACTTGCAAAATCAAAGAGGATCCAGAAAATAATTTTGCAAACTGATCATAGAAATATGCAAAAAGTAAAATTCTATGACCATTAGAAGGCAACTAGGTAGAACAGTGAATAGAGCGTCAAGCTTGAAGTCAGGATGTTCAAATCTGGCCTTAGACACTTAATAGCTATGGTACCCTGGATAAGTCACTTAACTTTAGCTCAGTTCCTCATCTATAAAAAGTGAACTAGAAAAGGAAATGGCAAATCTTTCCAGTATTTTTGCCAAGAAAATCCCAAATGGAGTCAGGAAATGACTGAACAACAGTGATGGCTATTAGAAGGACCCCTCATTATACAGATATAGAATCCCTCCCCCGAAATGAGACATGGAGACCTTAAATGACACTATTCTAAGATTCTGCAGACAGTAAATCATCATTAATTATAACTAATAGTGATCTTAATAGTCAATCTACCCCCTTTCTTTTACAGATGAAGAAAATGAATCCCAGAAAGAAGCAGCCAAAATGACATGGTCACAAACAAGAGAGAAGATTCTAGATATCAGAAGATACGAGATAATGGACATAAAGAATTTTATAAACTTTGAAGAACTTTATATATGCCAGTTATTAGTATTGCTATTATTGTTATTATTATTAGACAGAATTAGGTGATGGCTTTGTTGTTTGAGCCTTCCAATACATTTCTGCTGAGCTCAAGTAATGTTCATGAAGCCATAAAGTGGTGTGCTGACATATATTTGCAATCAGGGTCTCCAGGAGAAAAAAATGGATGCACACAATTTCAAGTTTAATTTGCATTATTAACACTTTCTTAAGTCTAGACAATTGACAAAACAATCAAGCCCTGATTTGTAACTTTCTGATTTGAGGTATAAATGCTCACAGTGAAAATGTAATTGTCTCTCCACAAGAGTGAAAATTTCTTTTTAATTTTTTCCATTAAAATTTTCCACTTAGTACTTTGCCTTTCTTCATAATACTTGAATTAAAATTAAAATGATTAGAAAAAATTAAGAATTTAAATTAAAATCTGCATATACAATAGCAAATAATATTATAATAAACTTGTGATCTCAACCACAGATTTGCTCCCTCCTCTCCTCTATTAATGTAGATTGCCTCTTATCCAGATCTCTCATTCACATTTACTACTTGTTAGTGGATGTCCACATTTAAGGATTGTTATTCAGCCACTTGAATTATGCTTGATTCTTCACAGCCCCATTTGGGATTTTCTTGGGAAGAATACAGGAGTAGTTTAGCATTTCCTTCTCCAGGTCATTTTACAGATGAGGAAACTGAGGCAAAGTTGTGCCATGCTCAGGGTTACAAAGTTAGCAAGTCTTTGGGCCTGGATTTAACTCAGATCTTCCTAACTTTAGGCTGGAGATCTGGCAACCTACTTATCTGCCCCAAATACTTAAGGTTAGGAGGAGAAAGAAAAAAAAATTCTTGGGAAAGCTCAAGGTGAAACGTTCAATTAAGAGTGCTAGAAGGCATCAGGATTCTGGAAGTCAAGGGAAGATAATAGTCAGAAAATATCAAGGAAGAGAACTCTAGGGTGGGGTGGTCATCAGTGTCCAAAGCTGTAGAAAAAGGTCAAGGAAGAGAGGACGAAGAAGAGGTCAATGTTTTTGCAGTTTAAAGCATGGGTGACCTTAAAGGAAACAGTATCAGTAGAATTGTATGGAAGGAAAGCAGATTATAGATTGATGAGTAAATTGGCAAGGAAGTGCTGTGAGCAAGAAGACTATACATGATTGATTGAAATTTAACATTAAGGGAAAGTAAAGACAAGGTGTGTACATGGCTGGTGGCCATGTGAGGGTCAAGAGGCAGTTTTAGGATGAGAGCAGTGAATTTGATAAATTCTGAATAATTAAGACACTAATACATAATATCCAATCAAAGGAAGATAGAATATTTTTTAAATTACTGACACATTCACTTAAAAATATGCTGTAGCACTCACAAACACTCAAGATTCAGAATCAGTGAATTGTGCAAAGCACTGATTATATAGAGCTTTTGTGCAGTTAGAGCTAGGAGAGACTTTGGGAATCATCCTGAGTTTTTAACCTGAGGTCTACTGACTTCCAATGGGTCTGTGGATAGATTTTAAGGGGTTAGTGAAGATGTATAAGAAAAATTTCATCTTTATTTCAATAAAAATGAATTCCTGTGTCATCTATTTTAACATCATTAGTCAGAGAAGGGGTCCTAGACTTCATCAGACATCCAAAGGTATCAGGGACACTAGGAACTTTTGATTGCCACTTTACAGATGAGGAAACTCAGTCATACATTGAGTTAGTTTTGAGCTGGAACTAGAACCCAGATTAAAACACTGATCTAAACTAAAACACTGGGTTCTAGTTCCAGCTCAAAACTGGAAAATCAGTGTTTTAACCACTATACCATCTATC
Organism: Sminthopsis crassicaudata; assembly: GCF_048593235.1. NCBI lineage: Eukaryota > Metazoa > Chordata > Mammalia > Dasyuromorphia > Dasyuridae > Sminthopsis > Sminthopsis crassicaudata. Next base: position 216,439,282 of record NC_133622.1, on the reverse strand, counting down.
ACCATCAAATATCTGGAATAATGTTTTTCTCCATATGTAGCATCTTGAACATTATAATTATAATATTATATACATATATATATATTCATTTATGTATATGTATATAGGGGGTATGCATACATCTATTTCGATATTTTCAGCTCTTTAGATCTTGTCCTTTTAGGCAGATAGTAGAATTTAACTTATTGATTTAGCTATGAGAGATAATAATGAATGAAAATTTAATATTTAATTTTTAAAAATGTAATTTTATAACTTTCCAGTATAGAACTGATAGTATTTGCTAAAAGAAAAAAGCTTCATAGTAGAGATGTCTTGTCTCTTAAGACTGTAAATATCCTTGGAATTAGTTTGTTCTATTGAGCAATCAAACATCTCTTTCCATAGTTAGCTTGGAAAACTGTATCTTTGCAGAAAGCTTTAAGATAAACTTTGCTCTTACCCACAGTGGGATTCCTTTTCAGAATTTATAGAGCTTTTAGAGATAAGATTTTTCTGCATTTATTTTAAATAGAGAGAAGCCATTTAGTATAGTGGATGGTGGTCTTGCCTTGGAGCCAGAAATACCTACTTTCAGATTCTGCCTCTGACCTTAAGCAAATCATTTAATATCCTAGTTCTCTAGGAAGATTTAAAAAACTATCTGCTTAGATGAAGGGAGTCTCCACATAGGAATTTCCCTACATTGGTTGAAATGGCAGGTCAGAACCAAAATAAAGCTCTTTCTATTACTGATAAAGTTCAGAAAGGAAAATGAAATTAATAAACTAAAAATCTCATTCATTATTGAACATTTTATATTACTAGTTAAATATATTTTCCCTATCTCACCCACTGTTCAAAAGAAAAAACTTCGATAATCGATTCCTTTAGACTTGCATCTATATTCAGTCCTTTGGGATAACCAGGAACAAGACTAAGATCTACCCTGGATATTAAATAGGACCCCTTTCTAATCATCAAGACAGGTTTTCTTTACCACCTACTAGCCTCAGTCTACCTCCCCTTTTTGGCCAGCCTGTGACAGACCAGAAAATCCAGTCATTTGAATATTAAGCCAAATATATTTGGGGATCTGCTGCAAACTAATTGTACAAAGGCAGTGTTAGCTCATCCATATTTTCCTTTCCCATCCTTACCTCGATTGCATTATTGAGAATGACAGTGCTCTCCCTCACAATGAATTTCCATTATGAGTGAGGGAAAATAAATACCCAATCCACAGGGACCAAGTGACACTTCAGATATTAAGTCATGCAAAGTTTTTGGTAAACAAAGAAAATAATTTTAAAAAATTACCTCCTATTCTGAATCTCCTCCAGAGCTCCCTTTGCCAATGAGTGGAGGTCAGTCACATCAAACACTGGCCCCAATCTTCCTTGCAACCTCGTCCTACCTTTGGTGGCACTCTTTCTAAGAAGCTGGTGTTTCCTGCTTCTGCCAGTGGCCCTGCTGCCCTGCCCCCAGCGGGTACATGACACAAAGCTACTTGCAAATGAAGGGGGATGGCCCAATCAGAAGGCATAGCCAAACTCTGGAGGGATCCTGAGAGTGAACAAATAAAGAGAAGTTAAAGGCTTCCAAGTCTCAGAGTGAAGAATCCAAGCAGGGAAAATTGTGGCTGCCAGAGACACTTATAGAGCCATGGTCTTTAGGAGGATCCTGCCCCTCTTGTCTGAGGCTGCTGAGTCCCTTCCCTGGCCCCGGGATAGCAGCAGCTCCCAGTCAGCTTCATTTCCCCCCCACCCCCCCTCCATCTGTCCCTAGTTCCTACTTCTTCCTGGTAAAATAGCAGGACTTGGAGCTATAACTATTTAACAGATCAAAAGACAAACAGTTTCTAAGTTACCCTTGTGACCAGAAACTCCTTGGTCTCCCAGGATGCCCAGTTTCTGTTTCCCAGAACAGTGACCTTGGGAAGGTCAAAGAGAGGGGCAAAGTCCCAGGCCTGAATAGTATCCAGCTCTCTTGGACACTGATCCCCAAAGAGCCAAGCCCAGTACCTGCCTGCCTTCTTCCTTCCAAACTCTAGCCCAAAAGTTGGCAGCTCCTAGGGTTGGCACAGGGCTTCCTTATCACCCAAGCACCGCCTAATGGATTAGTTGATCAGCTACAAGACTTCTTAGAAAAAAGGAAGAAGGAGAGAGAAAAGGATAAAGAGCAGAAGGGTGAAGAGGGGGAGGGAGAAAGATCTAAGAGAAGACAAAAAGGAGGGAAAAAAAGACACTGGAGGGAAAAAAGAAGGGCATAAAGGGAGAGTAAGGGCAAAGGGAAGGAAGTTGAAGAAGAGGAAAAGGGTAGAGAGAGATTTAGGACAATGGAAAAAAGGTGGAGAGAAGAGAGCAGAAGACATGATGAAGAGAGAAGGGAAGAGTAAGTAGGAAGGAGAAAAGAACAGGGAAGAGGAGGGGTGTAAGGAGAAGGGGGGAAATAAGATCAAGAGGATGGAAGAGGAAAAGCAGAGAAGAGAATTAGGAGAAATAAAGAGAATAATATTAATAATAGTCATTATTTACTTAACATTTTGAAGTTTGAAAAGCTCTTTACAAATATGATTTCATTTTATCCTCACTGATTTCTCCCCATATTCCAGATGAAGAAAGTGAGGCAAAGAGGGACATAGAGATAGTTAAGTGTCTGAGGCTAAATTTGAACTGAGAACTTCCTGACTTCAGATCCAAAGTAGAAACATTAGGAGGAGGGAAGAGTTGGAGGGGAAAAGAGGAGGAGTAATAAGGTAAGAGTAGATGTAAGAAAGAATATCTGGGGAGAGAAGGTGGAGGAAGATAACCAAGAAGGATGGATTATGTGTAATTTTCTTGATCCTTATAACTTCTCGTTAGCCTGTGTGGTAGGGATGAAGAGGAAGAAAAGGAAGAAGAGGGAGGAATATCAGGAGGAGGAAGAATAATGGAGCCTTGTGATTCTGGGAGAAGCAGCAGAAGGAGGTTATTGGATCAGGAGAAAGAAGGGAGGAAGGCATTAGAAAGAAATCTGGGAAAAGGAAGTAGTCTAATTAGGCCTTTGGCAGCCTGGGGCTAGAGGGCTTCCCACGTAGGAGAGGGGGAGAAGAAGGGAATGATTGTAGGGGACAAGAGTCCTAATGCACACCCTCCCCTGCTCCACCAGTCTCCTCTCTGGGAAAATACCAGCAGTCACCGCAGCCCGCAGCCTGTTGCTTCTTGTCTTGTTGCTTTTCCCAGCTGCTGACAGGTAGAAAATCAAGGAGAGAGCATAGAAAGAAGCAACGAGCCTGGCAGATTGGCCAACTCTCTGCCCTGTCCCGTAGGTGGTGGCTGCTCGTCTGGGAAGCCCGGTGCTCCCAGACTGGTGTGCTGGCCAGATCTCACAAAGATGCACCCTCTGGAGTTCGGCCTCTTTTTTGGAACAGAATGGATGATGCATCATGGTGCCTCTGACAAGCTGGCTCTCCTCCCTCTTTTTTCCTCCCTCCCCTCCTTCTTCTCTTTCTCTTTTACCTCCTCCTTTCTCTTTTCCCTCCCTCTCTTCTTTTTCCTTCCCTCCTTTCCTCCCTCCCTCTGGTCCTTCCCTTTCTGTCTTTCCCTCTTCCTTTCTTTTCCTTTTTCCCTTTTACTTCCCTTCCCTTTCTTCCTTTCTTCCCTTCTTTCTTGCCTTTTCTCCTCTTTTCTTTCCATGTTTCTTTTCTTTCTTCCATTGCCCCTTTCCTCCTACTTTTCTATTTCCTTACCTTCCTTCCTTTCTCTTTTCTTCCCCTTCCCTTCCCTTCCTTCTTCCCTCCTCCTTTTCTCCCTTCCCCTTCCTTTTTCTCTTCTCTCCTTTTCTCCTTTTCCTCTTCACTTTTTTCTTTTTCCCTTTCTTTTCTTTTCTCCTACTCCCTTCCTTTTTCTTCTCACCTTTTCTCCTCTTCTCTTTCCATGTTTCTTTTCTTTCTCCCATTGCCCCTTCCCTCCTACTTGTCTGTCTCCCTCTCTTCCTTCCTTTCTCTTTTCTTCCCCTTCTTTTCCCTTCCCTCTTCCCTCCTTTTTTTCCCCTTCACTCTTCCCGTTCCTTTTTCTCTTCTCTTTTTCTCCTTTTCCTCTTCACTTTTTTCTTCTTCCCTTTCTTTACCTTTTTCCTCCTCCCTTCCCTTCCTTGCCTTTTCCTTTTCCCGTCTACCACATCCCTTCCTTTCCTCTTCCTTTCTCTTTTCCCTCTTTTCCTTCTATTCCTCCTTTCTTCTCTCCTTCCCTTATTCTCTCCTTCCTTCCTATCTGACACTCATTTCTTTCTCTCTATTTCATCCTGTTTTCTACCCTAACCACAGTAAATAGTAACAATTATTTAAAATGCTTTCATAATATGATATCTGAGTTGATTGTCACAAAAACCTTGGGAGGGAGGTACTATTATTGTCCCCATATTACAGATGAGGAAGTTGAGACAGAGAGGTTAAGTGTCACATAGCAAATATTGAGGCAGGATATGAACTCTCCTTTTGCCTCTTCCCTCCTTAAAGTCCAATGTTATCCATTGTTTTAGCTAGCTGTCTCCCTACTTTCCCAGTGCCCCCCAACTTTTTCTGACTTTCTTCCCTTCAAAATATTGACCTGGCAATTAACTAGTTCAATCTCATACCATCCTTTATCCTTGAGTACTTTGTTCTGTTGACTTATGACTTGACTAGGAAGTGAGTGCTAGTTTTGTTTTGTGGTCTCTCTCCTTACTTCTACCATGGTGGATTTCTAGTCTAATCACTTTCTTTGCCACTAGCCTGGGTTGCTTCTACTTTGATTTCTTAGCTTCTCCCATATTTAAAAGGAGGAGTCACAGAACTATGCTGAATAGGTCTACCACAGATTCACGTTGTCTCATCTCTATTAGGTATTCATTTCTGTACTCCAATGTTTTTATCTGAATGTCTATCATATTGAAAATCTGTTAATAAACACATCTTCTCTTTCTGGGATACCTATTTTCTCCTTTTCATTCTCTTTAAAGCAGATGTACTTATTATATACTTTCCAGAAAACAGAGGCTATACATCAGGTGTTCCCTCTTTTCTACAAATTTATATCTTTTACCTAATCAATATTTCCATTTACTCTTTCCTCCCCTGCTCCAATATCCAAGAGATAACCTTTCTTCTTACAAACACTGATTCTTCCACCTTGTCCTTGGTCCTGTCATTAATCCATCAGCACTCAATCTATAAATTAACATTTATTGGATGCTTTCTCCAAGCCAAGAGTTTTATTAATTCATGGAAGTATAAAGGCAAAAGTGAAACAGGTTCTACTCCTAAGAAATATTCTTCCCCTCTCTCTTTCTGGAATCTCTCTTTCATTTTCAGTTTTTTCTTATCTGCTGTTTCCTTTCACATATAAATATGCTTAGATCTCCATCCCTAAAATAGCCTCCCCTTGATTCCACCAACATTTTCCTTCGTCTGCCACAATAGACTCAAAATGAATACATGAACTTAATAATAATGTATATGTGCTTTAAAATATTAGAAGAGAAGCACTTTCATGGTGAAATTAATTCTTAGCCAAATAAGGGAGAGGGATTATCATAAATAATATAACCCATAATAATTTAAAAGTTTGTGCATGAACAAAAAGAATATATATAAAGAAGGGGCCAAGCAGGAACAATATCTTTGCAGTCAATATCTCTGATGATGTTGATATTCAATACATATGGAAATATTTGTATGTATATATATATATATTCATATATATGCATGCACACATATATCCCATTGAGAAAACTTTGCTTTAAATCTTTTTTATACTTAATAGTATTTTACTTTCTGCAATTACTTGTAAAGATCATCTTGAACATCCATTTTTGTAAGATTTTGAATTCCAGACTTTCTCCCTCCCTCCTTTTCTTCCCTCCTTCCCAAGACAGCAAGCAATCTGATATAGGTTACATATATACAGTCATTTAAAATTTATTTCCATATTAGTCATGTTGAGAAAGAAAAATAAGAGCAAAAGGCATGAGAAAGAAAAAAAAAACAACAAAAAGGTAAAATGGTATGCTTTGATCTGCATTCAATCTTTATAGTTCTTTCTCTGTATGGGGATGGCGTTTTCTATCCCAAGACTATTGGAGTTATCTTGGATCACTGTTCTGCTGAGAAGAGCTGAATTTATCATAATTGATCATTGTACAGTGTTGCTGTTACTGTGTACAATGTTGTATTGGTCCTGCTCACTTCACTCAGCATCAGTTCATGTAAGTCTTTCCAGGCTTTTCTGAAATCAGCCTGCATCATTTCTTATTGAGTAGTATTCTGTTACATTCATACATAATTTATTCAGTCATTCTTCATTTGATGGGTATCCACCTTGCAACCAAAAAGAAAAGAGTTGCTACAAATATTTTTGCACCTGTGGGGTCTTTTCCCTCTTTTTGAGTTAAATATTTCTAAAGGATTGAGTTTCCACATGTATACAATATAGATACAAACATACCATATACACAAAGATAACAAACAATAAGATGCAAATATGACACAGAGACATATGTACATGCATGTATCAGATAATATAGGATACAAGAATAATACCAAAAATGTATGATACATATGTTACAAACACATATATGAATCACATATGACTAAATTTGATGTGCTATATTATGCTTAATGAGTCATCGATTGTTTTTCTAATATTAGGTAGTAAGAATTCACATTTATATAATATTTCGAGGTCTCCAAAATGCTTTACGCATATGATCTGATTTAAAAGATATAATAATCCTATGAGGTAAATGTTAGAATGACCTTTTTCTTCATTTTACACATGGTAAAACTGGGGCTCTCAGTTAAATCAATTTCCCATTTGCACTCATATTTTCCTGACTCAAGTTCCAGGACACCATCAACTTTACTACACTGTTTCCTAAGAACTGTCTTCATTTCCTTGGTAAAAATCCAGCTTGATCATAATGAATAGTTCTTTTTTTTTTTTTTTTGGATGTGCTACTGTAATCTCTCTAATAAAATGTTATTTTAAAGTTATCAGTGTTTCCTAGTAAAAAATCATTATTTTATTTCTTCATGGTTTATTAAGATCATATTTTTCTCAAGAAGAGTTTAACAGGGTTTTTGTTCTTTAATATTGAAAATAATTATAGAGTTGCATAGGCTCTTTGTAGAATTTATTTGTAAATACATACATATAAGCCAGAAATTTTTGCTTTTGGTAGTCATTGATTTCTTTTTTCTGAAATTGAGTTTGAAATCACTATGTCCTCTTTTGCTAACTTGTCTATTTTTATTGTATTTTATTAAAAATCCATCCATTTTCTCTATTAATTTGTATATAAATATGAATAACATTTTCTGGTATTCTCTTTATTTGCTATTTTTATGAATGAATATGTCTTATTCATTCTTTATTTTGGCAATTTAATTTTATTCAGTTTTTAAAAAATCAAATTAGTTAATGGTTTCCAACCTCTGGCATATGAATTAGTCTGGAGGAAAAATGGAAGAGCTAAATTGCTGACTGTATGGCAAATGAACAGAACACATATTTTCTTGAGATACGTCAAATTTGTCTTGTTCTTGGAATCCATCACTGGATAAGATGTTCCTGCTACACTATAGGGCCAATTGAATTATAAATAGCTCCCTATTATCTAGTGTATGTATGTATATATATATGTATATATATATATATATATATATATATATATATATATATATATATATATATATATATATATATATATATATATATATGTGTGTGTGTGTGTGTGTGTGTATATACACACATATATACATATATACATACACACATATATATACATACATATATAAAGATATATAATGTATATATATGAATGTGTATCTAGCAACACATACAATATATCTGTGCATGCAAATGCATAGTTTAGTTATATATGCATACATTATAAACATAATATATGTACAAGCGCATACACTAAAATATGTATGCATACACAAATATATATGCTTATTCAATTCACACATATATAAGCCTATGTAACTATGTACATATAAATTCACACACAAAAATCAAAGTTACTGGTATGAATACCAAGTGAGGAGAATTGTGTAGTTTCTAGTTGCAGTTAACTTTCCTTTTCTTTTACAAAGCACCTACTGTGTGTTCAGGCATTTTGAGGTGCTTAGCACATGGTAGTATAAAAATCCCCTCATATAGTACTGAGTAATTTACCAATAGAATCTCATTCCATCTGTTGGAAATATGCTCTTGACACTGAAAATCAGATATCGAGAGGAATTTATTGAAGAAGAACCTTAAGGAATCATCAACCCTTCTGGCCAGAAGCAGGCTCCTTTCCTCTTGGCAAAGAAAGAGCATTGAGTGCAGAAGTGGGAGAAGCTTTATACTTGCTAGTTTGGTGCATCCCCTCTCTTCAGAGAATGGATTGGTCCATTTCTTCTGGGTTACAATCTTTCTGATACACTCAGACAGGTTTCCTCTTAATATATATAAACACGTTCCCCCTCCCTCGTCATGCATCCCATGTTAAAAAAAATGGTGGACAACTCTTTCTACAGTGTGTGTGTTGTTTAATAATTAATTAGCCTATTAAGCAGGTGCAGTAGTGATTTGGTCAAGTCAGGTCACTAACCCCAACTAATTTTGGCTGGATTAGCCATTATCTTAAGTTTGTGGTTTTCTTTCTGATTGGCTGAATCCACCTGTGCCTTCCTAGCCCTCTGATTCCTTGTTAGCTCAAAGCTTCTACTGATCACTCAATTGGTCTGTTTAACCTTCCTTAACCTCTCACATTCTGAAAACCTCTTGGTCAGTGGTACCCACTCTCCCTCTCTACCTAGAAGGTAGAGAAACCCAACTTTTCAGCATTTCTCACACATCCTTACAACAGTTTCTATCAGCTTAAACCTGAGTCTTCTCACTCTAAATCTCAAGTTCTTTCCTTTGCCCCATATCACCATTTAGAGAAGACCTGAACTTTGCTCTGTCCCTCTGGGAACAAGTGGGAGAGGATGGGAGGAAAGAATTGCAAGTTGTTTTTGCTGGTGATGGAAGCATATGGAAGGACTGTTGCTGTGATGATTCAGAGCTGTACTCAGGATTGGCTCATCTTCCTTGCTAAAAAAAAAAAAAAAAAAAAAAAGAATAAAGAGAGAAAGAAAGAAAAGCCAGTCTTAGGTGTTCCTGCAAAATCCGCTAATCCCAAAGCAAACTCTTCTTTCTTTCATTGCTCTGTGGGAGAATCTGTGCGATAGACATCTTATTTTCTTTCAGGAGGTTCCCAAGGGAACCAAGCTCACACAGTTTATTCCTTTTAGAGAGTTTGGTCCAGTTCCACTTGGCTGACTGTCAGTTATCTGAGCCTGAGGGATGAAGAGTTGTTTTCCAGGCATTCAACTCCCCCCCACCCAACCTCAACCCCCCCCCCCCACAAAGTATTCTGTGTATTGGAATAAGTAAGAGAAAATGGATTTTTTGAAATGCTTTAAATTTAGCTTACTTCTGCCCTCAGCAAAAAATGACTAAGGGTTTCAAATTGAGCAGCTGAGAAATAAGGAAATAATCACCAGTTAACTCTGGGAGTCCCCCAGTGGCCAATCTAGGTAAGACCCAGAGGAGGAGGGGCACAGCAAGTGAACCAAGTATTCCTGGACCAAGAATCCAAGCTAGTAAGCAGACTTTTCCATATGAAATAATTGTCTCCCTGACTGTTAATTGTTCCTATGACGCAGTGCACACAGGGTGAACATTGTTTTTATAACGATTCCCAAGAATAAGAACTTTGCTTCTGTGAAGAGGAATTGCTGTCTTCAAAGCACTTGGGAAACATTTTCAAATTTTGTGTTTTTCTTAAACCAACACTGAAGCTATTGATGTCAAGTATCTTCTGCATGATGAGATCATTAATGTTATCTTATTCTTCTCAAGTCATTTAATGGAATTTGGATAGAAACAGTTCTAGAACAAATCATTTACTATTATTTGTTTATATTTAGTATCCTTTGGACCAGTAAATACAATAACTGCTTTTTGTAGTCGATTAAATATTATGAAATAAGTTCATCTTCTCTGGACTCCCTACATGCATTCTGAGTATTATTTTAATAACAAGATGATAATATAACTCATCTTCTTGCCACTTGGCTTTAATTTCTTCTGCTAGGTCTCTATATTTTGAAAGCTTTTCATTCCATGAGATTTGGAAATGATGAATGTTTGGTTTAGTAACATCTGTTAAATATTTTGTTCTTAGATTTTTATGGATCACAGTTATATATGAATGGTTTTGGGGAAAAGTTAAAGATGTTTCAATTCTGGTAAATTTTATTTGTTGAATTTTTTTTTTTTTCTTTTTACTTTCCTTCTCCTAGATTTTCCCTGAATGCAATGCTTTTCTTCCCCCACTCCGGAGAGCCATTTCTTACAAAAAAAAAAATAGAAAAAATCAGCAAAAGTGATCAATACATAAAAAATTCTCATGTTATATAAAATATTTCATACTTGTAGTTTTTAAAATAATTTTATAAAATTCTGTTTTTTATTGTTTTGTGGTTTATGTTCTTTCCATTGCTTTATCCATTGGGTATATTTTCTGGCTCTGCTTACTTGAGTATGCATAAGTTTATGTAAGGTTTATGTAAACCTTTCTATGCTTTTCTGTATTAATCCATATTCAGGGGTGTACTAGAGCCATCTCTAATCAGCTTAACCAGTTATTAAATTTTTAGTATATCTAGTTTACAAAGCAGATTTTGATTCATTGTTTTAATTGTCTACACATGAAAAATGTTAATAATGCAGATTAAATTTCAAAGTGTATATTTTCACTTTTGTTAAGAATGTATCCCTGGGACTCTGTTATTCTATAATGTTACTTGAGGGAGGTAGAAGTGCATTATGAGCCTCAGGGAATGAAGTTGTCACCAGACTGCAGACCTAGTTACTGTAGGGTAATAATAATATTAATAATAATAAGTATTTCTATAGCACTAAAAAGTTTGCCAAGTGTTTATATCCAATATCTCATTATTTCATGATCATATTCATTGTTGCTTACAGCATTGTAATAATATTCTATTATAATTATATGCTATTGTTTATTTAGCTATTCACCAATTGATAGGAATCTCATTTAAGTTCTTTGCTATCACAAAAAGGTGTTGCTACAAATACTTTGGGGTATATGAAACTTTTTAATTTTTTTATCAGTGAGTTCCTTGTCCACTGAACTTTTCCAAGAGAAAAAGCTCCTAAAGGATATATTTTAGCCATTTTTAGGTACAATTCCACATTGCTTTCCATAACAGTTGTATTAATTCATAGTTCCACAAAAATAATCTTTTTACAATTTCTCTAATGTTAGCTATTCTGATTTTTGCTATCTCTGCCAATTCTCTGAGTATGAGGTGAAATCTCAGGAGTCCTTTTGTTTGCATTTCTCTTATGATTCTGAGCATTCTTTCATGTGGTTGTGAATAATTGACAAGGTTTCTTTTGAGAAGGGTTTAATTTCTCTATTGGAAAAAAATTTGTTTCCATTAGTTGTCTATATATTTTGTTTAGCAAATCTCTCTCAGACATATTTTATAGTTCTCTTTTCACCCACATTGATCACTTCCCCTATCCCATGTGCATTAATTTTTTGGAGCAAAATCTTTTCATTTTCAAGGAAGCAAAACTTCCCATTTTATCTTTTGTAATTTTTTTATCCCCTATTTTCTTTAAGAATTCATTTCCTTACCATAGCTTGGGTATTGGTCTGCTCCTCTTCTTATTTTTTTATGTTATCTTTAATATCCAGGCTATGCATACACTTTAAATTGATTTAGAAATATGAAATAATGTATGGGTCTTAGCCTAATTATTTTTAGATTGGTTTGCAATTTTTGCATCAGTTCTTATATGTTGAGTTCTTTCCTAGGTAATATATGTTCTTGGATTTATCTGTCCTTCAGTTATTGAGTTCCTTTATTTCTAATTCTCACTAATCTAGTCTGTTCAACTGATTTACATTTTAATTCTTTAACCAGTATCAAGTGGTTTCACTGATGGCTGTCTTATAATATGGGTTTAGTCTGGAAGTATTCTCCCTTTATTCCTACATTAAAAATTATCTTGATTTTCTGATCTTTTATTTCTCTACATGAATTGTAAAATTATTTTAGTTTGCCTTGGAAAGTATCACTTTGGCATATCATTAAGTCTCTAAATTAACTTTGGTAGTTTTGACATTTTTCTTATAGAAATAGTGTTTTAACTTGTTATTATTAGACTAACCATGAGTATTGAATAATTTCCAGCTGTCTATTTTTTCTTTATTTCTTTAAGGAAGATATAATTGAATGTCTAAAATATTGAACATATTTTAGTGGATTGCCTCCAAATTAGTTTGGATATTATCTTACTTTCTATTATTGCTTTGTGGATTTAATTAAGTTATATAACAACTTGCTGTTTTTTGGGTTTATCTTGTATCCTACAACATCACTAAATTAATATTTTTCCAGTTAGTTCCTTTGCTTATTCCCCAGGATTCTCTAAGCAAACTGTTATGTCATCCACAAATATAGATTTTTTAAAAAATTCATATTTGCCCTCTTTGCAATTTTAGTTTCCTTCTCTTGTCTTATTACTGGCCTGTTTAGAATAATATGAAATGATAATGGGGGAAATAGGCACCTTTGCTTTGATCCTGAATTTTGGGAATTTCCATTGTATTCCCATATAATGTTCACTTTTTTACTTTGAAGATTTTTTCAGCAAAAATGATTGTGTTACTTTGTCAAAGACTTTTTCTGAATCTTTTGAGATGATGATGAGATTTTTAATTTTAATATGATTAATTATTTTTATTATTTTCCTAATAAATTATTTTTATAACTTGATCATAATTTTTTTGGGATAATAGCTGTATGTTTACAGGATTTTATTTAAAACATTTAAATTGTTATTCACTGATATATTGGTCTATGATTCTCCTTTGTGTCATCTTTTTATTGTTTAGTTTGGAAGTATATCCATATAATAGAATTTAATGGAATGTTTTATTTCCATTTTTGTGAATAATTTATGTAGTTACAGGCTTTAATGATTAAAATTTGATCTAATTCTTTGTAAATATATCAGGACCAGCAGTTCTTTCCTTTTGGTAATTTCTTCATAGCTAATCCTATTTCCTTTTATGTGATTTGATTGTGTAAGATGATAATTTAGTATAGTTTGGTGGATAATTGTAGATATATGATCATATCTTTCTAGGTAGTAGAAAAATAAAGTGGTGCTAAATAAATACTAATTTTCAACACAATATTATATTCTGACATTTCATTGCATAATCTACATTGATCAATAAATTTGGGTTGCTAAAGGATAGCTATACCGTAATTTCTCATGCCACTCATCTGATTATGAATCACTATTATAAATTTCTCCATTTCTAGAACAAAAATCCACTTGACTCAACCATTTAACAAACCAAGTAGTACTGAGCTATTGTTAACCTTTATTTTTGTAAAGTTAAGTGTGATTGACATAAGCATTTCTGTAATTAAACAAAAAGCTTATCATGTACTTTGAGAACATATCTTAATCTTTGACAAGGAAGTATTTATCTTCCTATACTTTCCTTGAAATAAGCCCTCTATTGAATCAAAATTGTATGAGTGTTTTTTTTTTTTGAACATCTAGGTCCACTGTGTTCCTTTTACTGTGCTGAAGTATATGTTAAGACTGGTTTTGTGTAGGTGTTTAATTGCTCTGTGTTCTTCCCTTTAGGCTTTGGCTCCATTAAGTCTCTTTATGATACAGAGAACTTCATCCTTTAGTTTTTGCTCAGTAAGCTTTGCCTAGCCAAAAATAAGGTATTTTTGTTTTCATCTGCTGGTTCAATCCCAAGGCCTTCAGTCTAGATTCTTCCTAGATACATATTAAAATATTATACTTATCTAGTCCAAAAGACATTTTGATATCACTGGAGAAACTTTTTCAAGATGAATTGTCGGCTTAATTCCTTAATGTTCCATTCATTCAGTCCCTATAACCTGATGTCATCACTTGTAATAAATTATATTATTAATATGAATTATAATTGATCATTTAACTTGAAAACTATATTCAATTCTATTCAAAAGTGATGCTAAAGTACTTAAGGTTATGGAAAACCACAGAGGGCTTAAACTGTCTGCTAGGGAAGAATCACATTTTATATATATTAAACATGACAGTATTATGTTGGCAACAGGTTTTAAAGAAAAAAACATTTTCCACATGGATATCTAATACCCTAATGATCTCACTATGCTTGGAGCTATCTTATGTATCTAAATTTTATGACTAGTCAAGGATTGGGGAACTTAATAAAAGACTGCGTAATCAGCAACGATCAAGTCAAAAAGCACTGATTATATGCCTTATGATATATGAAATCCAGTGATAAATGCTGAAGTGTAAAAAGTGACAAAAATGTCATGGTATTTTTATGTAGCAATAATAGGTCAGAGAAGTTCTTGGATCCAGATGAGGAAATTGAGACTCATAGACTTTTAAGTTACTCGCTCCATGTTCATTCAACTAGGAAGTATCAAAAGAAATATTCTACCTCCTCCAATCTCTTTCAACTCTTCAAACTGTTCCTGACTGCAAGTCCACTGTTGATTTCAAGATTTTACCAAGATGTATTGTTATGATCCACAGCTGTGGAGGTTCTGGGAGAACTGACCTCTCCCTTAATGATTCCCGTTTTTTGTTTTTTGCTGTTATTTTCCCTCTACAGCACGGTTTAGACACTGAGGAATACAAGCAGAATACAAGAAACTGGATGGTTGTAGCAGGTGTTGATCTTATCATGGAGGCAAACTTTCAAATGGAAAAAAAGATTGTAGTCAAAACAGGCATTTAAGTCTCTTATCAGTCCCTTGGATTGGCCCTTTGATGTGTTGGCCCATTTAATTACTCCCACTAAAAAAGTCTTACCGGGGCTCTTCCTTAACTCTGGAAGAATCCTTCTTATGAACAGCTCTAGTTCTTCTTGTAATTCTTATTCCACATTCAAGCGCCATATGTTGGAATGCATGAGAGACACCTGACAGTGGCTGCTGGAGATCCAATCAGAATGGATCTCCTCTTGTGAGATTATGATACAAGGAGACTGAGAGGCCGTTGCGTTGTCTGACCTCTCTCCTCTTCCCTCTGTTCCAATTTATCTCATTCCCAATCTGCAACACATGTGTTAGCAAAAGCTGCCCCACAATTCCTTCAGATGTTATGATCCACAGCTGTGGAGGCCCTTGGAGAATTGACCTGTCCTTTAACAATGTATTATTAGTATCTTAAAATTATCAGTCCAGCTATAATAGAGGTCATACTGGACTTACAATTAAAAATAGGTTCAAATTCCGGCTCTGATGCTTATTATTTATATATTCAGAAAATCCATAATATCTCAGAAAGTATCATTTTCATCAGCTGAAAAGTGGGCAATATGATAATATTTATGCTATCTCATAGAGTTATGAGGACTCTTATATTGAGGACTCTGTGACTCTTAAAGTGCTACTTCTGATGCTTTGGTCCCAGTTACATCAACTACTCCTTTGTGACTTTGGGGACATAACTTTGCCACTTCAGGTCTAATTTTTTTTCCATTTGTGGAATAAAGGGGTCAAAATGATAAATTTTTTATGTTGGATCCTCAGCTATAACCTAGTCTTCTGACTTAATATTTCTATATTTTCCAATATGACAGGCTACCTTTCAAACTATCAATCATTCAACAAGGATGAATCATTTAACTTTTCTTACCTTCTGGTTCTTCTTCTTTAAAACATGGAAAATGACTATATGAATTTCATTATATTTTAAGTGCTTTAGGAGAAGTGATTGTTTTTTTTTTTGCCTTATAAAAAAAAAATCTGTTCTTCTTGGTGCTTTATTTAGTACAGTGCCTGATTTACAGTAGGTATTTAATAATTGTCTATTGATTAATTGGTACTTTCTCTATACTTATAATCCCATGATTTCTTTTTCTTTTTCTTCTTTGGATTATTTGAACATCTTTTCTAAGCAAAGACATCTGGGTATCTCCATTGTGGTTTTATAAGTAGCTCCATCTGAAAAATACTTCTACAGCTGCATAGTAATTGTTGTCTGAAGATACTTCAATGACCCTACTTCATGGGGGATACTTTCTCCACCAAATGTGTATTCCAACTCCTCTATAATTTAGAAGAAACTCTTTGAGAATTATAACTAACCTATTGGCTATGTTGTGATGAAATTGATTTTCTCTAACCTTACCTTGGATGCTCCTTGGACAGAAGTTATCCATCACTGGCCTGTATTTTCAGCCTTCCTGACTTTACCTTACCATATTTTGTTGGTATAACATTTGAGGGATGCCTAACTACCACGCTATAAGAAAGCATAGAGCAACATAGTATTTAATTTTATAGGGTTAGAAAATTGGGATTTTGTGTTAATAGTTGAGTTTTCCTAGGAGGGGTCATTTTTCAAATTATGAAGTGAGCTAGGAAACATTCAATATTAAAGCACTATTATCTTTATGCAAATAAAGTGATACCAGAGGGCAATGGGTATCTGAGACTCGGGTTTAAAAGTCACCAAAAAGGAAATATGGAAGGTTCCTCTTAATCTCCTTTCCTTCCTTTGCCTTTCTTCTATGTTACAGGAGCTGTCAAACCATCCCTGGCAACTGGTGAACTCAAGGCATCTGCTTTTCAAGGCAATCTTTTGAGTCTGAGGACCCAAGTCACTTAAAACTTGCACTAATCATAGTCAGCTGTTTTCTTCTATTTCTATCCTCATCCCTGGAACTCTAAATGTCTTGCTGTTTACTTTAAAGAAACAAGTGTTTACCAAAAAGTAATGTTTGTTGAAAATACTAAATTGAGAAACTGGAGATGAGAGAGGGTCAATTATACTTCAGCATGGGGTTGGGATTCATTAAGTATTGGCTTCTCATGATAGTTAAGTGGTACCTTAAGGGGATATTGTGTCTTATTCCCATATTTCCATGTTGGAATTAATTAGTGTCACCATTGTCTTAAGGGAAAATCTTGAATGAATCATGAAACTAAACTAGTCTTTTGATTTATAATGGTGTAATAATTTCAAAGCATTAGGTGGGCTATAAGGAAGTATTCTTTATGGTGTGATACTTATTTAAGAAAAAGTGATATAATTTTAAAGCTAAAACACTCTAATGGCATGTGACCAAAATACAAATATGAACTGCCTAATTTTTCCTGATATCTTTATCAAAAATTGTTTATCCTGATTACCTTCCATAAACACAATAGCTGGTAAATGCAGACTTAAAGGTGCCTGCTCAGTATTTATTACTAACTAAATTTCCAGGGTAATCTTCATGGTTTTAATACTAGCTTTAAAAAAGATGAGAGTTAAAAAAAGATTTAGTCACCCCCCTTAGCCCAATTATTAAACAGACCTGGTGGGGGCTTCCTGCCAAGAGGAAAGTAAAGCTCCCAAAAAGACAGCCTTGACCTGAGCTATTCTTTGTTGGTGTAAGGGTTTGACTCACAAAAGGACTGAAAGATCCTTCAGCTTATGATTAATTCACAGGAAATTCTGAATACTCCTTTCAGGGACACAGAATACCTTATGTAGGTGATTCTTTCTACTCACTTCATCCATCACCCTAATTTAAGCTTTTATCATCTCTCTCCTGTAATAAATAAACCTCCTGATTATTTCCTTGACTCAAGTCTCTCCCTTCTCTCCAATGTATTCTCAACACAGATGCCAGTGATATTTCTAAAACACATTTCATACCATGTTATAATTCCCACTCAGAAGCTTCAATGATCCTATAATATGTATCCAAAGCATGAAACTGTAATTGAGAGAGGAATAATATCCAGGACTAGTAGATATATGGTCTGCTTCCTTACAGAACATTTACAAAATTATGTAGCATTCTGGGTTTCACATTTTAATGGATATTTCTAAGTTCTAAAAATTCATTAGAGAATAAAAAGGAAAGGGAAAAACCCCTGGATGTCATATCACTTGAAGAGGATCATTTGGCAAACTAGAAATATTTTCACAGTAGAAGAACAGAGACAGGGGTCATTTCTATAGGCTTCAAATGTTTGAAGTCCCTGAAGATTCTAGGGGAAGTATTAGGGGAAATATTAATTTGACAGCTATGGGGAATATGGATTAGAGAGAGGAGAGACTACCATATGGAGAGCAATACATCATCCCAGAAATCAGAACTGGAAGCAGTGAGTTAAAGTTTTAGGGAGACATATTTAGACAGTGTTAAAAATCATTAGAATTAGAATCAGGAAGACTCATCTTTCTGAATTCAAAACTGGCCTTAGAAACTTACTACTATTGTGACTCTGGACAAGTCACTTAACCCTATTTGCCTCAGTTTTCTCATCTATAAAATGAGCTGGAGAAGGAAATGGCAAACCACTCCAGTATCTTTGCCAAGAAAATCCCCTAAAGGGTCATGAAGTCTTAGACACAATGAAAAAAAAAAGACAATAACAAATCAGAGGTATTTTTAAAAAGGGATTAGAATACTTTGGCAGGGAATTGATTTCTCCCTCATTCTAGGTCTTACAGAAGATTCTATTGGACCATTGGGATGTTGTAGAAGGTACTCTTCTTTAACTCCTGATTTTTCTATGGCTGCAGAAATTTCTTCTGAATCTGAGATTCTAAGATGTTGAACTTGTGATCTTGTTATAGTGAATTTCTTAAAGCACATATACACATATAAACTTTGAATAACAGAGGAAGGGAGCTAAGAAACCAGTATACACCTCATGTAAATCATAGCACAATAGCTCATGTTGTCATTGCTACCTCATTAGTCAAATGGTTTGGAAGTTACTATCCCATATCATAGCTATGGGCAAAGTGAGTTACATTACCATTGATCTTTCCCCTTCCCCTTCTGTGAACACCTTTGTCATCACTTTGCACATAAAGAAATTGAGGCTCAATGAAGTTGAATCATGTCTGCCCGTGGTCATACAAATAGCAGGAGAAAAACAAATGTTAACTTGTCTGGCTACAAATATATTTCTCTTTCTTTGTATTATGTTTCTTTTCTATAGATAATGTTAGCGGTTTTCATCTGTGAGAAACCAAATCAAATTTCAATTATCTCATATATTATCACTTAGGAAAAAAACCCAACAATTTGGAAAAATGTCAGAAATTTGAGAGTTTCCAACCAACTCCAAAAAGGTTTCATGTTGACATATATGGTTTATTTCTGAGTGCATGAGGCATCTTTAATTTTGAGAAGCTTTTAGCTAGATAAGTTGCAAACATAAAAACATCTAAATGGAAAAGTTCTGTTCTTTTCCCAATAAATTACTTGAAAGGTCTTAGTATGATCCATTAAGACTTAAAAAAATCCTGATAAACATAGAATTCAGAAATGAACACTCTGCCAAGTTACAGACAAGAAATCTGGAACTGATTTATTTTATAGTGCATTAACATTGCTTGGTAACTTTTACAACCTTACTTAGAGGTTCTTGTAAGAGAAAGTTATTTTCTATGAATCTTCTGTAATTAGTTAGGAGATAATATATTTTTGCTGATCTGGAATTATGCCCAAAAAGTTATCAAACTGTGCATACCCTTTGATCCAGCAGTGCTGCTATTGGGCTTATATCCCAAAGAAATACTAAAGAAGGGAAAGGGACCTGTATGTGCCAAAATGTTTGTGGCAGCTCTTTTTGTAGTGGCTAGAAACTGGAAGATGAATGGATGTCCATCAGTTGGAGAATGGTTGGGTAAATTATGGTATATGAAGGTTATGGAATATAATTGCTCTGTAAGAAATGACCAGCAGGAGGAATACAGAGAGGCTTGGAGAGACTTACATCAACTGATGCTAAGTGAAATGAGCAGAACCAGAAGATCGCTGTACACTTCAACAACAATACTGTATGGGGATGTATTCTGATGGAAGTGGAAATCTTCAACATAAAGAAGATCCAACTCACTTCCAGCTGATCAATGATGGACAGACACAACTACATCCAGAGAAGGAACACTGGGGAGTGAATGCAAATTGTTAGCACTACTGTCTATCTACCCAGGTTACTGATACCTTCAGAATCCAATACTTAATGTGCAACAAGAAAATGGTATTTACACACATATATTGTATCTAGGTTATATTGTAACACATGTAAAATGTATGAGATTGCCTGTCATCTAGGGGAGGGAGTAGAAGGAGGGAGGGGAAAAATTTGGAAAAAATGAATACAAGGGATAATGTTATAAAAAATACTCATGCATATATACTGTCAAAAAATTTATAATTATAAAATTTTTAAAAAATTAATAATAAAAAATATATTTTTGCTGATGCTTAACCAACTAATAAGGTTTCCTTTTATTGGGTATCCTGTAGTTGATTTGATTTCATCAAAGCAATACTCTATTTACTGTGGGTGTAAGGTGCTAAATTCAACAAATATTCACAAATTTATAAACTGAGCTTAATGTAGTTAGGAGAAAAAAAATGATCCTTAAAGAAAAATGTGAATGCTGCTTAAAAAGCATCACTTAAACATTTTTAAAAGGCTTCAAGTAGATGCTGGATGGGATTGGCTAAGATTACAGAGCTAGGAATCACCAATCTAGGAAAAAAATCAAGTGTCAGATAGAAATATAAAGCAATTTTTTGTGATAGTTTTATGTTTTAGAAGGGATAAAAGTTTCAACAATTTAAAAGTTAAGAACGTAGCAGATAAAACCATTCAATAAATACAGCACATGTTGCAAAAATGGAGTTTAATAGAATATTATTGAGTTAAAAAATAACCTTCCTCCTTAACACTGCTCAAGAGATTTTTCTTCTGGAAGGATGGGAGGTTCCTGCCCTTACCCAGAATTGTTGTAGTCACCAAAGACCCAAACATCTCAATTGAATCAATCAATCAAAAGTAAGCTAGGTGTACATTTTTGCATTTGAGGAGCAGACCAGTAGAGTGAATATCTAATCCAGTAGTCAGAGAATCCTGGAGGAATTACTTTTTGTGCAACAAAAGGAAAGTGAAGGGAGAATTTTCTCTCTCTTCTTCCTCCCTTAATTTAAAAAAGCCAGAAGATTCCCAATCAGCAACAGTAGCAGTATCCATCAGCAACAATTGTGATGTCCTCAGAACGTCAATGGCTGACTCAATTGTCTACACTGGGAGCTGAGAGTCAGAGCAAGGTTAAGTATCTTATACCAAGGAAAGGTATCATCAGAATTCTACAAGGATGCTTATTCTTGGACTGTCTGAGCCTGACATAAAACAATAGTTAAAGGGAACTTCATGAGGGTTCCAGGAAAGAGAGAAAAAAAGACTTCTAATAACTAAGAGTTGTTACTTTATTCCTTTTTTTAGAAGCTCTATAGTTTTTCTTTTTTTAATTATAGATTTTTATTTACAAGATATTTGCATGGGTAATTTTTCAGCATTGATAATTGCAAAACCTTTTGTTCTAATTTTTCCTCTCCTTCCCCCTCTGCAGATGGCAAATTGACCAATACATGTTAAATATGTTAGAGTATAAATTAAATACAATATATGTATACATTTCCAAACAGTTCTTTTGCTGAACAAAAAGAATTGGACTTTGAAATAGTATACAATTAGCCTGTAAAAGAAATAAAAAATGAAAAAATAGAGGGATTGGGAATTCTATGTAATGGTTCATTGTCACTTTATTCCTTAGCCACATGGACTCCCTTAGATTTAAACCTTTCTCCAAGGGGAGAGAGTATTCAACCCCTCCCTCCAGTTTGAGGGGGATGTTTTAATACGAATTGTTTTAGTATAGTTTCTTAGTATAACAAAGTTTTAAAAAAGTTTATTAAATCCAATTGATACTTAAATGGGCAGCACAGAAGTGGGGACTCAAGCAACGATATGAGACAATCACACAAATTCTTAGTGTTACTCTTAGAATCCTGAAGAAATAGTAGCAGTTGCCCTCTGGGGACCTAATCTGATCATTTGAGGGGGAATTGGGGAAGTATTCAGAATGTGTATCAGAATGTATTTCAGAATGGTCATTATGCTTCCTTGAAAATTTAAATCAGGTGCCACCTCCACCATGGGCCATGTTTTAGTGTTCTGTTTCTTTTCACAAATATATATTAATATAAATTTCTATAACAGGGGATGTTCCATTCTTTGTGCTGGGTTCCTCAGTGCCTGGCACATAGTAGATACTTTATAAATGCTTGTTGGTTTATTAGTTCAGGGATTTCATATAATTTTTCTTTCCTAGTTTGGCTCGAGTTGTCTTGTTATTTCTTTTGGCTATTTAGTCTTAGTTATTAGTCTCTTCGTTATTAGTTTTCTTCGTAGTGGAGAAAGTGCTGAAGACAAGATGGTTTGTGAAATGGACCCACTCACATATAATTAAGAGTTGTTGGCCAGGAGCAAAATATTTTCAAGGATTATTTGTTCTGGGGAAATGAGTATGTTTGCTCTGTCAGAGAAATCATTTGTTAATTGCTTTCCATTATGATCTGAACTCAAATCTTATTGAATGCAGGTTCAACCCTCTTTCCACAAAGTTTTTTTTTTTTTTTTTTTTTTTTTTTTTTTTTTTTTAAGTGTTATCAGCACTTGGCATTTTACCTCTAACTTTCAAATGACTTAATAGAGTATTAAATTTTAATCTCAGTCAATAGCACCAAATCCTTTATTTTTTTTTTACCAGTGAAGTATTGAAACCTAGAGAATGGGATTAACTTGTTCTTTATCATCACAGAGGCAACCCAGAATTTGAATCTATATCCTTTGATTTTAAATCCAGTGTTGTTTCCCATACTACATTGCCTTTTAATGGTCTGGCTCTGAATGGAATGAACAATAACAACTTTGAATTAGAACACATTTTTTCCTCCAGGATAGTCTGATTCCACTATTAGTCTTGGGCAGTATGACCCCCCTCAGAGCTAGAGGAGACCAGAGTATATTGTAACTTTCTTCTGATCAGGAACCATATCTTATTTTTTATCCTTTGTAATTGGAAAATAATAGATGCTCCATAAATGATGGTGAGGGTGACATGTGACAAGTGTGTTATAGTGGAAAGCCCTAAAGGTCTTAGAAGATCTGGATCTGACTTCTGCCTGATAATTACAGGTGATATAAAACTGAAAGAATGACCTTGTCACTCTGCGTCTCAGTTTCACCATCTGTAAAATGGAAATGATGATCATTCTCTACCTCACAAACATCATGAAGAAAATGTTTTGAAAACAATAATGTGTTATATAAATATGAGCAATTATGATCTAGGAAAATTGCCTTCTGGACAAAAGTTATTCATTTTCTAATGCAAATAATGAATCCCATGATGTGATCTCATTATTCAGATTCACATTATATTTCTTCATTGGGAATATAAAACCAAAGGCCCTATTTTGCATAATTATGACTTAAAATGGTATATGTATCTGCTCCTAGTTTCTTTCTTGACCTTCAGTGTTATGCCATTTTTATTTTAAAATGCCTTTTATAGCATTTGCTTTTGTTGACTACATTTACTCCTGATTACTCTTTACTTCCTGATTTTTCATCACTGTTTTGGGCTGTCATTCAATCATTTTTCAGTAGTGTCTGACTCTTTTTGACCCTGTTTGCAGTTTATTGTAGTGTTTTGGTACTTATTTCTACAGCTTATTTTATAAATGAGGAAACTGAGACAAATTTGGTGAAGTGATGTGTCCAGGGTAATACAGGTGGTAAATGCGTGAGACTGGATTTAAACTCAGAAAGATGGAATCTTTCTGACTCCAGGCTTAGTGTTCTATCCACTGAACCATTCAGCTTCCCTTTATCTGCTTTTTCTTATATGATACCCTTTTTAGCTCCACTTTGTTAGATAATAATCTATTTCCTAAAAGCTAAGCAACATATACTCCAATGCTGCATCTTGGGCTCTCATTTCTACTTTCTTTTAGTCATCTCTCCAGTTTTCAAAAATCTAATGGTCATCCCCAAGCTGGTAATTCTTACATCTATGTTTCCAGTCCCAAACTCTCCCCCTGAGTTCTGATCCTTCATAACCATCTGTCCCCTACTATATTCCTCTGGTTACATCTCCTGTGCCCAAACAGAACTCATTATACACTGATGACATCACAGGACATCACAGTATCTCTCTGTTCTGGAATAACTATCCCTTCTCCTGCCCATATTTACCCCCCCCTTTAAAAATCCTATTCTTCAAAATGGCTCGTTTTGATTACTTTTTTGAGGTTTGTATTATACAAAAATGTATATGTGTGGGAGAATGGATGGGGAGAGAAAAGAGATGTTCAAAGAGCATGCCTTAAAGATTAAGTTAACCAAACAATCTTAACCCTGAAGATTTGAAATATTTAAAATGTCAGTTTTGACAAATATCCGTGAAAAGCTTACTACGTGCAGAATGCTACTTGAAACACAGGGCGAGAAACACAATGAAGAAAAATATAATTTCTGACCTTTTGAACTTCTTTATCTTGTGGGGTGAAAACATTTAATAGATTAACTTAAATCTTTTGATATGGAGTACTAATAATATAGTGGTATTTGCAAGTGGGCTGGAAAATGTACATTAATGATGTTTGTTGTTGTTAAAGATAGGGTTACCATATTGCATCTGTGTTTTGTTACCTTTAAATTAGGTGTTTAGTTTGGCTTGATTTGACTGTGAGAATATGAGCCTGGAAGCCTGTACCTCCATTGTAACAAATCAGTCAGAATACTTTTCTAGTATTTTAATGTGATTTTGAAATGAGTCTGTTATGGAGATTTGCAAAAATAGATTGGTAGTAGGATTTTTCCCCTGAGGCAATTGGGCATAAGTGACTTGCCCAGGGTCACACAGACAGGAAATGTTAAGTGTCTGAGATCAAATTTGAACTCAGATCCTCCTGACTCAGATCCTTCTGACTTCAGGACTGGTACTCTAGCCACTGTACCACCTAGCTGCCCAGTTTGTAGTTCTTTTTATTTTATATTATTATATCTGTCTTATTATAGCTATATTTTGCTCAGTGTCTGAATGGGAGACCTGATGTAACATGGAAAGGCTTAATTGGCTGTCACCTGTCCAGTGCCCACCTATCTCTCTTTTTTTCTAAAACTGATTTCTTCATAGTCAGGTCTCTTGATACAGTAAAAACTAAATGACTGCCAAGAATGAGGTCTAAAAGGAACCGAGTTAGCCCCAATTCACAAAAAAACCTGGAGCCTTTTGTTTACAATAAAATCCTGTCTTTTATATAGCAGCAGTGTAACTCCAATTTTTATTGAAAGATTTTACAAAAGAAAATGCAGTTCTGGTAAAATTTTCACTGGAATTGTCATTTTCTTCTCTATATTCATAAACAATAAAAGGTAGTTCCCAAAATTTCCCTATTAAGAGAGATAGATGTCAGAGATAATCCTGAAACTTTATCCATATTTTGCCTCATTTATCCAAATATCACACAGGCAATAACTTCACTTATATGGAACACAGATGAAAATCAGAAAAGAAAGGAAAACAGACTTTTGAACAGCTGAAGTGATGTCTGAACTAAAACTCAATACACCTACTCTGGGAAGCCTTTTAATTTTTGTTATATATAGTTCTAAAAATAATTATTACTGTTACTATAACACTAGTGTTTTAAGGTTTTCAAAGCATATACATATATATATGTATATATATTACGTATATATTATTTAATGCACATATATAAATCTCATTTTATTCTCCTAACCATGCTCAGAATTAGGGGCTATTACTTTCTCCATTTTAAAGCGGAGGACATTGAGGTAGATAGGGTTAAGTAACTTGCTCAAGATCACATAGCTACTGTCTGAGACTGGTTTGAATTCAGGTGTTTCTGATTTCAAATCCTAATTCTAACACAGCTGTGATAGATGAAAAAGGAGACATGTATGAAAGACATGTGTGAAACATTGAAAATAAAGTCTTGGAGACTCTTCCTTTAATTATCTCTAGCCTCTAGCCCTTTTCTAGACTTTCTGATCTTCAAAACAAGACCTTCTGCATGGGTACATGCATCTGTCCATCTATTCTTCCCTTTTCTCTCTTTCTTCCCTCTTCCCTTTCTTCATCCATGCTTGGTTCATAATAGATCCTGATTGGTGATTAGTAATTAATTAAAAAGTGAGAGAAGTTATAAAATATATGAAGATAGAAAACTGAAAAACAAAGAATACCATGAGATCCTTGATTTTCAGTTGAAAGGGACCCAAAATCTATCCCATCCTTCCCTTTCATTTTACAGATAAAAAAAACCTTGGGATCAGTGGAATTAAATGATGCCCAAAGTTTCATAGGTATCAAACATTAGAAGGAGAAGTGGGCTCAAGATAAGACATTTTTCATTGCGCTATATGTAATTGGGGGAATTGAGTTCAGGAATTGATGATTAATCAAAATTAGCATCTTCTGCTGAATGAAATGAGAAGGACCAGGAGATTATTATATACTGCAACAACAATACTATACGATGATCAATTCTGACGGATGTGGCCATATTCAACAATGAGATGAACAAAATCAGTTCCAATAGAGCAGCAATGAACTGCAACAGCGAAAGAACTCTGGGAGATGATTATGAAACACTACATAGAATTCCCAATCCTTCTATTTTGTCTGCTTGCATTTTTATTTCCTTCTCAGGTTATTTTTACCTTATTTCTAAGTCCATTTTTTCTTATGCAGCAAAATAACTCTATGGATATGTATACATATATTATATTTAACATGTATTTTAACATATTTAACATATATTGGTCTACTGGGGAGGAGGTGGGGGGAAAGAGGGGAAAATTTTAACAGAAGGTTTTTCAAGGGTCAATGCTGAAAAATTACCCATGCATATATCTTGTAAATTAAAAAAAGCTATAATAAAATAAAAAAAAAAAGAAAAAATTAACATCTCTCTGGTCGAAGAGTAAGAAAACCTTAATCATCTCCAAGAAGTATGACTTCTAAATTTTTTTAATACTAGCTTTTTATTTTCAAAATACATGCAAAGATAGTTTTTACCCTTGCAAAATCTTGTGTTCCAAATTTTCCCCTTCTTTCCCTCATCTTCTCCCCTAGGCAGCAAATAATCCAATATATGGTAAACATGTACAATTCTACAATACATATTTCCACATTTATCTCACTGCATAAGAAAATTGGATTAAAGGGAAAAATGAGTAGGAAAAAAATAAGAAAACAACAAAAAGGTGAAAATACTATGTTGTGATCCATACTCAGTCCCCATCATCCTCCCTCTGGATGCAGATGGCTCTCTCCATTACAAAGCTATGGGAACTGGCCTAAATCACCTCATTGTTGAGAAGAGCCAAGTCCATCAGAGTTGATCCTCATATAAGAAGATATGTGGCCCTGGACTACAACTGCTCTCAGATATTTTCTTATCTGCAAGACAAGGATAGGCCATTCTGGCCAGGCTTCCCTCCAGTACTTGTGGATACTGATTCCAAGATTCCATCCAAAGCAATATTTTGACATTTTTGTTTTTGTAATTTGAGGTTTATTTTCTTTTGCTTCTTTCCTTGAAGATAGGTCTCTCCTTCAAAGACTTATTTATTTATTTAGGGGTTTTTGTTTTTTGACTAGGTGAAAGTAGAGATTCTTTGCCTTATCTCTTACCTACCCTTAATCACTGAATGGGTGTTGCCTCAATCATACTAAGACTTGGTGAAAACTTTAGCTTAAAAGAAAGCCAGGTTCTCTCAATATATCCAGGACCATCTCCAGTGGTCTGATCTACATCTGGCCACTGCACCCACATGGCTCTGGAGGGGAAAGTGAAGCAGGTGACCTTGCCCAGCCTCCCTCACTGAAATCTAACTCACTTGTATCACTTTTCCAAAGTCACTCTTTCAGTATGAAGGACAATAAACAACAAGAAGAAAAGCAAAAAGAAAATATCTTAACAACAATAAGCTGGTTAAGAGGAATTATTCTGTGTAAAAAACTATGATGTATGAATAGACTTCTGATCAATAGCCAAATATAGCTGGCCTGTTTTCTCAAATATAAAGTGGATTAGATCAGTGATCTTCAAATATTTTGATATACATAGTTGGGAAAAGTTTTGAACAAACCCATATGTAGATATGACATTATATGAAGAAATATATATGTAAAACACACATGAATTTATAAATAAATTTTCATGTCTATTTATAGAATACCAGACGTGGAGTGGGAAACCGGAGTTAAAATTTGACCTTCCACACTTATTGACTGAGTGACTTCTGGCAAATGATGTTACCTCTGCCTGCCTCAGTCTCCTCATTTATAAAATTGGAATGATAGTACCATCTACCTTCCAAGATTGTGGAGATCAAAGTCCTTAGCACAGTGCTTGGCATATAGTAAACACTCTATAAATATTAAATTTTATTTTTCAATGTTTTATAGTTTGCTAAATATATATATATATATATATATATATATACATACATATATATATACATATATAGTATATACATATATATATATATATATACTATCTAATTTGAAACTCTTGAAGGTAGGTGCTATTATTTTATAGATGAGTCTAAAAGTGGTTGGCCAGAGTCACGCAATTACCAAGTGACTAAAAAGATTTGAACTCTCATCTTCCTGGCTCTAAGTTCAATATTCTAACCACTGTGACACTCAACTATCCTTGTTAGGTCCCTTTTATTTCCAAATATATTATCTTGTCATCCTTAAATAAAGATAAAAGATGTACAGTATTATCAGACAAGGCAGTACAGATTTGGGAACAGGACAGCAATCCATAGCATTCTTTGTTGTCATCAATAATCATTTATTAAGCAATTATTATACACTAGGCAATTAGGTAGTGCACTGGATAGAGTGCTGGCCCTGGAATCAGGGAGTTTCTTGTGAGTTCAAATCTGGCCTTAGATAGTTATCATATTTTATATATATCTATATATATTATATTATATTATATTATATTATATTATATTACATTACATTACATTACATTACATTATATTATATTATATTATTATTACATAGACAGGAACTTAATCTTGTTTGCCTCAGTTTCCTTATCTGTAAAATAAACTGGAGGAAATGGCAAACCTAGTGTTGTTGCCATGAAAACCCCAAATGGGGTCATGAAGAATCAAATATGACTGAAGAAATGATTAGAAAACAAAAAAATATATCCTAGGCATTCTTTGAAGTGCTAGGGGAAAAAAGGAGAAAAAACATTAAAGTTCTTCCCTTTAAGGAGCTTATTTTCTCATGATAGCTGGATGGAAATTGAAAAAAAGGAAGGGAGGGAATGGACTTACCATGGAGCTATGGTGAAGGAAGAAGTCCAGAGACTCAGGAGGAAAGCCGGGAGAGATTTGAAGGAGTCAATTTGGCTGGCCAGGATTAGAGGAAGGGGCCCAAGGGTCGATTGAATTTCTGTGATGAAAGGGTTGCTGTGGTTGGTAGAGGAAAGTCCAGAAATCAGGAGAGCATCCATGAAAGGAACATCCCTTCAATCAGAGCCATTACTGGATGATGAAGAGCAAATCCTGCTGTGGATTTGTAGTCCTGGTTTCATGAGGTGCCTGAGTTTGTATTTATTTTCAGTGCTCTTGGGGATGGGAATGTCTTGATAGCCCAACTTGCTGTGCTGACACAGAGTGCTACTGGGAGCTACTTGCCAAGAGTTCTAATAACATGGTTGTTATCCACACTTTGTCCATGAGATGTTTAAAGAAAGAGTTACTGAAAGCTTATCTGCCTGTGGTTTGGGAACATGACCTCGGATTCACAAGTTTCTGAATGGTGAGAAAACTGTTTATTCTCACCATTGTCACGAAGTCAAATGCTGAAGAATTCTGCTTGATCCCATTTGACAAGAATGTGTGGAATGCTTCCATAATCTCTACCCAGTGTTGTCCAGGGAACGCAATGGAAGCAAGTGTGAGAGACAGGATCTGTTTTTAAGGAGCCTGTGATGTTTTGGGGCATGAAAGAGAGACAGGGCGGTAATAGAGAAGTGGGGTATGGATTTGGAATCAAAGGAACTGAATTTGGATCCCAGCTTTGCCATTTACTATCTGTGTGACTTTGGACCAGTAATAATTTGTCTGAGATTTGGCATCCTTATCCACAAAAAGAGGCTATTGGAATAGATGCCTTAAGGAGTTTTGCAGCTTTAAAATTCTATATAAACTATGGAAGCCAGCTATAGTGGATGGAGAGCAGCTTCAGAGACAGAAAACTTGGGTTCAACTGTTACTTATCATCTGTGTGACTTGGACAATAACTTCCCCAACTCTTAATGACTTCACGTATAAAATGAGAGAGAAGAGGTGAATCTAATTTTGAATCTATTACAGTATGTAATGCTTATGTACCCAGTAGTCTAAGAGCTCATTCTCCAAGAGCCAGGCTGAATGGTGAGAAAACTGTTTATTCTCACCATTGTTACTGAGTCAAATTCTGGAGAAATACATTCCTTCAACCCTTCAAGAGGGATGTATCTGAAGAGGTGAGTGTCCTTTTTGAATTGCTATAAGCTCCAGGCCTTCATTATTAGTTGTAAGAAAGCAGCCTTGGAGAAGGAATTGATGAAACACTTGAGGATCTTGGCCAAAACTCCAAATGTGCTCACACATTGTCATATACAGTTGAAACGACTGAACAACACAGCAACCAGCAACCCGTTTTTAAAAACCATTTAATCAATTAGTTCCTATAAAGGGATATTTTTTTTCAAGAATGTAACAGAGGGCAGCAAAAGAACTCTGGCAGTTGAATATGAACCACTACACAGAATTCCCCAAACCCCTATTTTTGTCCGCCTGCATTTTGGATTTCCTTCACAGGCTAATGGTACACTATGTCAAAGTCAGATTCTTTTGAACAGCAAAATAACTACTTGGACATGTATACATATATTGTATTTAATTTATACTTTAACATATGTAACATGTATTGGTCAATCTGCCATCTGGGGGGGGGATTGGGGGAAGGAGGGGAAAAATTGGAACAAAAGGCTTGGCAATTGTAAGTGCTTTAAAATTACCCATGCATATATCTTGTAAATATAAAGCTATAATAAAAAAAAGAATATAACAGGGGAGCAGTTAGGTGGTGCAGCGGATAGAGCGCCAGCCCTGAAATCAGGAAGACCTAAGTTCATATCAGTAAAATCACATTATCCATGCGGACTTTCTATATATGCACAACAGAGATACAGTTCTCAGGGGTTCTGTATACCTTTTTCTATTTCTCTTCAGTCTTGTGGATGTAGATCAAATTTTTTTTTGTTTAAGTCTGGTTTTTTTCTTAGAAACAAATGGAATTCCTCGATTTCATTGAATGACCATCTTCTTCCATGGAAAAAGATGCTAAACTTAGCTGGGTAGTTCATTCTTGGTTGCAGTCCTTGATCTTTTGCCTTTCGGAATATCAGGTTCCAGGCCCTTCTATCTTTTAATGTGGAGGCAGCCAGATCTTGAGTGACCCTTATTGTGGCACCTTGGTATTTAAATTGTTTTTTTCCTAGCTTCTTGCAAGATTTTCTCCTTTGTGTGGTAGTTCTGCAGCTTAGCCACAATATTCTGTGGTGTTCTTTTTTTAGGGTCTTTTTCAGAAGGAGTTCAATGAATTCTTTCGACATCTACTTTCTCTTCTGTTTCTATTATCTCTGGACAGTTCTCTTTGATGATTTCCTGTAAAATAGAATCTAGGCTCTTTTTTTGGTCATAGTTTTCGGGAAAAGACCTAAGTTCAAATCTGATCTCAGACATTTAAAACTTGCTAACTATTATGTCCCTGGGCAAGTCCCAATTGCCTTGGCCAAAAAAAAAAAAAAAAAAAAAGAATACATCAGACAGAAGAACAGATATTTCCCCCTCCAATATTCTTCCTATATTACCTTTGTTTCTGAAGAGAGTGAACTCATACTTAACCCAGCAGTCCCACTTCACGTGCAAATCAATTTAATTAAATTCAGTTCAACAAACATTAAGCATAGTATATATGCAAGACTTTGAGTTAGATACTGGAGGTACCAAGATAACAAATGACACTCGGGTTCCCCTGCATTTCCATGTTCACAGGAGCAGGAGCAAAAAGAAAATTACAAAAATAAGTAGGATCCAAGAGATGATTTATGAATACAAAGAAGTTCAGAAAAAAAGCACAATTAAAATTTGAGGAGGAAGAAAGCAATTTAAGTTGGGGAGATTTAGGAAAACAGTTATATAGTAGGTAGGATTTGAGATGGGTCTTATAGGAAGTAGATCTCAACAAATGGAGATACAGAGAGATTGTGTCCCAGCCACAATGCATGGAAGGGTAGGGGGAAAATCACAGAATAACTATTAGTTTAACTAGAAAGTGCATAAATGAGAGCAATATTAAATAAGGTAGGGAAGGTACATGTTCATCCATTTGTGGAGGGCCTTGAATACTTAATTAAGAAACTAGTATTTTATCTTGTAGTCAATGGGGAACCATTGAGAATTTTTGAACAGGAAAAAGAGCTGACCATTATCATGCATTAGAAGAACTGTTGTAATGTGTAATGGATGTCGTTGTATTGGTCAATTATTTGGAGGATGGATGGGAGAATAGAGAACAGGAGACTAATTAGGAGTTTGTGATGAAAATTGCCTCAAAAGAATGACTCCTGAACAAAACAAAATAAAAATTGTTGAGGCACTTGAGGCACTTTTATTCTGTAAAATTCTATGGTGGATGTCCTTCATTCTCCAAGAGAACTGAAATGACATCACTATGTTAGAGTCAAGTATTCTAGGAAGAATTTTATGAAAATTCTATGAGGAATTTTATGAGGGATCTCTTGATGACTAACGCCCATTACTAATTTTCTTTGTAACCTGACTTCACACTACGATGGGGAATGAACTGGCTTGGAAATCAGGAGGCCTCTGTTACAGTCCTGGCTCTGCTACAGACTCAACATGACATAGAGAAAGTGATTTCCCCTTTTCTGTCCTTATTTTTCCTGCCTGTAGAATGAAGGCGCTAGACAGGATGCTGCCTGGTGTCTTTCCAGTTTAAACATTCTGTGTTCTATCTTGTGTTCCAAGGTCATATTTGGAAGGGACCTTAAAGGTAATGTCCAACCCTTTCATTTTACCAAATGAAGAAATTAAGGCACAGGGAGATGAGGTGACTTCCAACTTCAGCAATCTGCTAAAGGAAAAAAAAAAAGAAATATTTATACTACACTAAGGGATGCCTTCTATTAGGAGCTTGGACTTGTAGTCAATCTTGCTATTTTTTAAAGGAAATGGGAGAGAATGCAAACCATAATTCAAATTTCCCTATGTATTTCTATTCCAATTTGCAGTTTATTTTTTTATTTTTTGCCATTAATAACCGTCTCCAAATTCTGTCTTTAGGGTGAGTCTTTCCATAGCTGATCTCAACCCAAACATGCAACTTTTGGGAAAGGTTTAGGAAAATCTGTTCAACTGTTTTTGTAGGGAAAAAAGTTGATATAAAGTACCTTCTTTTCATCCCAAGCCCAAAATAGCTGAGTTTATTCTTCCAAATGAGCTTGTGGTCAGGTCTTTATGAAAGAGTTTGAATGCAGATGAAAAGAGGTTATATTTTGGTAAACAGTCTATATATGTATGTGTATAGAGTAGAGTCATTATGGGAAGCAAAGCATGAGACAGATGGAACACAAATGACAAAATCTTGACAAAGAACTGTGAAAAACTTGGCTCAGGGCAGACTTCAAAGAGAAGACTGTCTCGCAGTTCCTGGTGTATTTTTCCTGTGATCTTCACCCAAGAGCATAGGGCCATGCCATGTCCCTCTCCAGGCTTCTTTTACTGAACAGAAACACAATTATATTTCAGATTTAATTTAATCAGAGTACTATTAATAAGGCAAATATGATATATATCATCTCCTCTCCTCCCTCATCCTTCAAAATGTATTCCAATATATCATTGGAGCTGTGATCACAAAAATGCCAATATTCCCACCAAAATTGTACATTATACCTACCTTTGGCAACCCGTTCCTTGCGATATTTGTCCTCGATCTCCACTATAGGTGGTCAATGCATCATATTTGGGCATTCTTTGGTTCTCATGTCTTTGTGTTGGGTGATAATTGAGCATTTGGATTGCCATTGGTTTGCTTTACTCCAACTATATGGTCGCCATTTAATAGTCTCTTCTTGTAACTTTCTCTCATTATTGAACCTTTGTAATCTAGCCTTTAACCTCATCACTCAGTTACAACTGTTTTCTCCAAAGTTTCCAATGATCTCTTAAATGCCAAATTGGATATATTGTTCTCAGATTATCTTCGTTGTTGATCAATTTGCTGTATTTGACACGCTTGATCACTTCTTTCTCAAAATTCCTTAATGGATTTTGGGACATTTTTTCCTGGCTTTCCTATTTGTCCAACCACCCTATCTCATTCTCCTTTGCATCTATTTCTTCTAACTTTGGGTATTCCCTAAGGATCTGTCCTGGATCCTATTTCTTCTCTCTTTAAACTCTTTCTTGGTGACCTCATCAACTCTCATTAGTCTAATTAATTATCATCTCTAGAAGGATGAAGTTCAGATCCAAGTAATGAGTCACAATCTCTCACTTATCTTCAGTTCCTCATACTAAAGTACATTTCAAATTTGAATTTCCAGAGATTGTGTGTCTAAAAATTAAACTAATTCTCTCTCCTCATCACTTGTTTTTCTTTCAAATATCTCTATTACTATTAGAGATAACACTATTCTGGTCTCCTACACTGACAACCTCCGAAGCCCATCTTCACATCTATTCACTGTCTCCCTCCCTATTTCACATTTCTAAATGGTTGCCAAATCTTGTCATTTCTATCTCTAAAACTTCATTTAGAGATATTACTTAAGTTGAGGTCTGAAAGAAATTCAGTATTTTATAAGGAAAAAGGTGAAAGATGAGAATGTCTTTCAGTCACAGGTAATAGTTTGTGCAAATAATATAGATATACTTCACTAAAATCCCTCCTCTCTATATATTTATAAAGATCCAAATCCCTCTCCTCTCCCTACTCTCTCATCCCTCTATAACAAAACATTTTGGTTCAATCTTTGATTTTTTTTCTCCAAGATAGTCCTTCTAATTCTGAAAAGTTGATGTTGTTTCTGTTGTGATATTTTCTTCTTCTTAATTAATTATATTCTTCTTAATTATTCCTATGTCCCCTTCCTTCTACTCAAATGACCACTGCCATAGTCAAGGCTTTCTTACTTCTTGCCTACATTTTTGCAATCATTTCCTAATTAGTCTCCCTCAAATCTCTTCCTTCTCTAGTCCATCTTCCACAGAGTTGCCAGTGTAATTATAAATTTTATAGCACAGCCCCCAGCACATAGTATAGGTACTTCCTTTCTGTGCATGGGCTGTCTCACATGCCCAAAGCATAGTTTCCTCATCCTTTCTTCATAAAATCTCTATCTTCAAGACTCAAATCAAGCATCACCTTCTACATAAAGCTTTTTTTGGCTAATGTCTTTTCTACAATTACTGTTGTTTCCTTCTGAAGTTACTTAGTACTTAACTCTTCATATTTATTTATATGATTCTCTTTATATTGTCTATGTTTGTATACCCTTTTATGTCACTGACTCCTGTGTTAGAATGTTGAGAGTAGAATTTAATTTTTTTTGTGTTTGTATCCCCACTTTTAGCAGAATTCTTAGCATATAGGAGATGATTAATAAATCATAAATAAAAAATAAAAGGAATAGATGATATTATAGGTCTGTTAGAGAACTGGAATATAAGTCTCCACTGAAGGGTGACATTGTGCTGTTGACGTTCCCGGGGTTCACAAAAGACATAGGAGAGTACAAGTTTTGGAAACTTCTACCACATGGGTAAGGCTTCAGGGTTTTTATCTTTGGGTGTTATACTCCGAAATGGGTGCTGGTTGAGGACGCTTCTGGGAAAATACAGAGAAATTAATTTCTCATTGATTGTAATTCATAAAGACCTTCAACTAAGCCAGAGGTTGGCAAACTACCACTCTGTTTTTATATGGCCAAACCAGCTAAGAATAGTTTTACATTTTTAAATGTAAAAATAGTCTGTACAAAACTAGGCCTTAGATTTGGCCTGGAGCTCCCAGGCATGGAGAGGTTAGTGTTGTATCATGAAAAGAAATGTCTATATTTACTGAGTCACAGGTACTTTAAATATTGAATTATGAAGAAAAATACATTTCTTTATTATTTTTATTAGAAGTTGCAAAAGACAACATAGAGTGCCAGAAAGATATGTCATAAAGATATGAATTTAAGGGCCACCTCTGACACATTCTGGCTGAGTAACCTTGGATAAGTCCTTTAAGTTTCTCAATGCCCCAGAAAACTAAGCTAGGACAGAATACATATTCATCTGTATTTGTAGAAGGCACTTAATCTTTGAGGTCTACTTATAGTGATGGCATAGGCCTATATATAAAAAAAAAATCACAGTAGCAATAATATTTAAAAGTTTAATTTATTAAAGTTTCCAGTGAATACAAATGAAAAACCAGCTCAGATTTTACTTTAAATAAAGATATTTTTCTGAGGAAACTAGAAGCCATCTCTAACTCCAAACATTCTGTTTATATAATGCAAATAATATTTGTCATCCCATATTCTTGGAAAATAGGCTATGGAAAAATGTATTACAGGATATAATTTTTTATCTGCAGAGCTACTCTAGCCAATATTTTTCAGCTTGAGTGCATTTTCCCCCCAAGTTCATATATTGTTAAACTGAATTTTCTGAAGAATCATAGGACTTCAGAGCTGAGAGTGATCTCATTGTTGTTCAGTTGTTTCAGTCATGTCTGACTCTTCATAATTCCATTTGGGGATTTATTGGCAGAAATACTGAAGTGGATTGCCATTTTCTTCTCCAGCTTACTTTATACAGATAAGGAAACTGAGGTCAACATTGTTAAGTGACTTGTCCAAGATAACAAAGCTAGTAAGTGTCTGAGAGCAGATTTGAACTTAGGATGATGAATATATCCTCAGTCAAGCCCTATATATTTATTAAATTTGCAGCTTCTTCCTTCTGGGCCCAGGTAGAACATGTCTAATCCCATTTCTGTAAATTAATATTTTCATTAGTGGAAGACAATTTTTAGTTCCATACTCGGGATTCTCTTCTCCAAGCTGAACATCCCCAGTTCTAACCCTTAATCTTTTTGTGATATGAGCTTGAAGTCCTTGTATTCAGAAACACAGATTTTGCCCTGAAAGGGACCTTGAAGATCCACCTCTCCAAACCATTTTGGTGAGGAGGGAAGTGGCAAATGACCTGCTCAAGGAGCACACATAGAGTAAATAACAGAACTGAGGTTGACCAGTCTCTCCATTACATCATGCTATCTTATTTGATGAAGGAATGAGTTAACTATTCAAAAAGAGTTAAGCAACTCCTCTGTGCCAGATGCTCTGCTAGCCACTGGGAATATAAATGTGGATGGAAAACATCTCTGCCCTCAGGGAGCTTATTCTCAATGTATGTGTGTAAGTTTATACAAAATATATACCAAATATATATGCCAAATAGAGATAATTTTGGGAAAGGTCTAACAGTTTATGGGGGAATTAGAGAAAACTTCATTTAGAGATATTACTTAAGTTGAGGTCTGAAAGAAATTCAGTATTTTATAAGGAAAAAGGTGAAAGATGAGAATGTCTTTCAGTCACAGGTAATAGTTTGTGCAAATAATATAGATATACTTTACTAAAATACCTCCTCTCTCTCTATTTATAAAGATCCAAATCCCTCTCCTCTCCCTACTCTCTCATCCCTCTATAACAAAACATTTTGGTTCAGTCTTTGATTTTTTTCTCCAAGATAGTCCTTCTAATTCTGAAAAGTTGATGTTGTTTCTGTTGTGATATTTTCTTCTTCTTAATTAATTATATTCTTCTTAATTATTCGATATATGCTTTACATTTACTTATTTGTGTATGTGTTGTATCTAACCAATAAGCTTTCCCAAGGCAAGGGTTATATCCTCACAACAAACACAGAACCATTCCTACTAGGTTCTTTAGAGGTACTGGAATTGAATTGGATTTCTTCTAAAATAGAAACATAGTCATGGAATAGTAAAAGGTCAAAAAAAATTTTTAATTCCTGAATTCACAGGATAAACGATGCTTTCTTAAACAAACTCAAGTTTAAGTGTGATGCTACTTTTAAGGCTGACTTCCCAAACTGGTCCAGGATGGGATATGTTTGAACAATGTAGGGAGAAAATACGTTGGTTATGGGAGTCAGGAGGCTTGGATTGATATCCCTTGAGTGTCAATATCCTCTTATGAAAAATGAAGAAATTGGAATGAGAAAGTCTCTAAGGTTGTTTCCAGCTCTGTTCTCTATAATCCTAAGAACTGAAAAACCAGTGAGTTCTTTTAGAGGAAAATAAAGCAGAGAAGCAAAGGATAGACAAGAGGATGGAAAGGTAGAAAGCTTGGAAAGAGAAAATCAAGCCTTTCAGTGTGGACAAAAGACAACGCAAAGAAATCCCACTAGCTTCTTATTCTTTGTAATTAGATGTGTACAATGCTATCATGTGGAAAATGTTAGTGGTTGACTTACTCAGATTGCCTGCAAAGCATATATTTTGAAAACTGAACAGAGGACCACAGTTTGATTGGTATTGGGATGATATTTGGGCAGAGATCAAAGCAAGAGAAGAGATTTGGGCTGCACATTTCCTTAACTGCCTTCAGGAGGAAACTTTTTATTGATGGAAAAAGCCAGTGATCTCTGCCAAACTTGAAACTTTAAAGTTTATGTAATTAATCATAGCTGTCAAATTTCTTTTAGTAAACTGCAATCTATTGACATATACACTGTCTTTTCTTGGGGGAAAAATAAAATAGTGAAGAAAAGTTCACAGAGGACTCGGGAATTGAGGAACATGTGAGACTTAAAAGAACATATACATATATATATAAATATATACATATATATACATATATACATATATATATATATATATATATCTGCACCTGTCTATATTACCTTCTCCTTGTTCTTGCTCTGAACCACTCTATCTATTCCCTGCAATCCTTAATATAACATTTAAATGGGGGAAAAGATGTTTGGGGATTGTTTGAAGCAATTGGAGATGCTTGGATTTGAAATGAAAGGTTTTAGATCAGTAGTTTTGTATATAGCTTCCTTCAAATCTGTTTTCAAAGTGACCAAAGGAAAGCAAGCCTTGATTCATCATAGATGGGCTCAGGGGGAAGCAGAATTTATTAAATGATGGAAGTTGCAAAAATGTGTAACTTGGTTCCATGTAAATAAATCTTCAGGGGAAGGTGTCTTGGATTTGGAGCTGCAAGAGATCTGAAATCACAATTCTGATTCTTGCTGGTTATGGGATCCTGACTTTCTTTATCTAATCATAGTTGGCATTCCATTGCTCCCTCTGCACTATCTTCACAGTGACCTGCAATCTTTCAACACTTTGGCACTCTCTCAGGCTATCAGCGAAGCACTAGCTAGCTATATGCTCTCTCCCTTTTCCCCATTTTGACACCTTGTTGAACTATTTCAACTGTGTACTGTCTTCTCTTGAATCCCTTATAAGGAAATCCTTATCCTATTGTGTATCATGCCTTGCCAAGCTCAACCATATGTTATTCCAACCATCCATTGACTTCGCTCTTGTTTCCTTGCTGGTACATCATGAAACTACTTACTGAGTCATCTACAAATTTGTGTTCTATAACGCCACTGCTTCAAAGACAATCCTTTTGCAGTGCTTCCAATTGATTCAATCATTCACAATGGCTTTTCCAAACTTTTTATTCTTATTCAACTTCCCATGATTCCTCTTGCCCCCAAACTGACATTTGAAAAAGACCCTTTGTCTTACACTTTAAAGAAAAAAAAACTGAGGCTATTTGCTGAGAATTCTTCCTTCCCATCTCATTTCATATCAGTCAGATGCCTCCTTCCACTATCTCCTCCTTCACTCTAATTCATATGAAGAAGTAAGTAGTCTTCCTTGCCAAACCAAATCCCTCTACATGATTCTATTTTGTTCTCTCCAGTAGATTATACCTTGCTATTTCTCTGTCACTTCAATCTCTCCCTGTTTCCTATGCTTCATTATTATCTATAAACATATCCTTGTCTCCATTTTAAAAAAATCTTCACTTGTTCTGTCCATCCTCACTAGCTATAATCCTATGTCTCTCCTTCCTTTCATAGTTCAATAACTGGAGAAGGCCATTTACAATTGGAATTTCTCTTTTTCCTCACTCTATGTTAAACTTTATTTTAGCTTCTGATCTCATCATTCAGCTGAAACTTCTTTTTCCAAAGTAACCAATAACTTTTTACTGTCAAATCTAATAGCCTTGTCTCAATCCTCATAATTTTTGACATCCCTGCATTTTTCAACATTAATCACCCTCTACTCTTTGATGATCTTTTTCCTCTCACCTATTTACTCCTCTTTTTCAGTCTCCTTTGCTGAATCATTTCTGCTAATACTGGATATAATGCAAAATTGTCTCTTGGGTTCTCTTCTCTTTTCCCTTTAGTCTATTCCATTCACCTACTGTCTCATTAGCTCCTGAAGATTCAACAATCATCTCTACACAAATAATTTTCAGGTTTATTTATCCAACTCTTAACTTTTCTCCTAATGTTTACTCCCCATTTCTAACTACCTACTGGATATCTAGAATAGGATGTCAAATAGACATCTTAAACTCATCCTGTGCGAACTGAACTCATTATCTTTGCCCCTTCTCCCCCTGATGCCTCCCTGAAATCTTACTTTCTTCCTAATTTCCCTGTTACTGCTCAAAGTACCATTAGCCTCCCACTCAGGATCTTATCCTATGTTCATCCTTACTTTCTCCTTATCTCATCATTCTTCTTCTGTATTCAATCTTTTGCTGACTTATTGATTTTACTTTTGTGACAACTCTTGTATATAACCCTTTACCTCCTCTGACACTATCACAATGCAGACCCCCATCACTTCATACCTGGATTATTATAATAATATTGAAGTTAGTATCCTTGCCCCAAGTCTTTCTCTTCTCTAGAAAATCCTCCACTCACCTGAGTGAGTGATAGATCTTCCTGAAGAACAGATCCGATTGTTAACACACTGTTTCAACTTAATAAACTCCAAGTGTTGCCCTGTTACTGCTAGGATCAAATATAAAACCCTCTCTTCATTACTGGTTCTATTTCCTGTCTTTTTAATATTCTTAGATTTTATGCCTTGCCTGATACTCAGTACTCTGTGATTCAGCAACATTGATAGCTTTGCTGTCCCTCACATAGGATTTTTTTAACTGAATATTCTCATCACCTGTACTGCGCTCCATCATCATCTGTTTCCTTAATTCTCTGGTTTCCTTCAAGGCTTAGCTCAAATACTACCTTCTACAAAAGGCCTTTTCCCAGTTTTCTGATAGGATTCTTGCAAGGTACTTATGCACTTAATTCAAGCCTTTTGTTAATACCTTCCCTTTAGATTATTTTCAATTTGCTTTATATAGACAGATATTAACACCTTGACTTCTCTATCATCAAGTGAGCTCTTGAGAAGTAGGGACCATATTTCTGCATTTTTTTTTCATTTCCCTTGTTTAGCAGTACTGAGGAAATTGTCATTCAGTTATTCAATTGTGCCTGACTCTTTATGACCCATTCCATGAAACCATAATGTGCCAATGGTGTCCATGGGCTTTTCTTGGAAAAAATATTGGAATGTTTTTACAAATTTGCATTATGTTACTTGCTCAGAGTCACACAGCTAATAAATGTCTAACTTGGAATTTGAACTCAGGTTCTTCTGACTCCAGGTCCATGCTCTCTACACCTAGTTGTCCATGTTGGGTATGTGGTAAACACTTAATAAATTCTTATTGACTTGACGTTGGGGCAAGTCCCTTGACCTTTCAGATCACCAGTTTTATCATCTATAAAATGGAGAAAATAATATTTTTATTATCTATGTTATAATGCTATTTTGAGGAAAGTGGTTTACATCCTTTAGAATATGTTAAAAATGAGAGACAGGTTTTCATCCTGTTTGGGAGGGAAAATAGAGAGACTTGGTAGTGAATCTCACTTCCTACATTTATGTAGCTGTTTGATCTTAGACCAGTCATATAAGTTTTCTCAATTTGTCTTCTCATCTACAAGAGAAAGATTTGGACTTGATGATTGCTCAGGTTCTTTGGAGCTTTAAACTAATGATCCCGTGATCCTTTGAGTGCAAGCTTCTATAATTATCTGGACTAATTAAAAAATCTGGTCCAAAAGTAGAATTGTCTGCCTTAGGAGGGAAGGAAGAAATAGTCATTGGAGGCTTTCAAGTGGACTCTGGATTACTGCTTAATAGGGATGTCATAAAGAATAAATCTACACAAGTAAGCATTGCATATGCAACATAAGAATAATCTTTGAGTTGAAAAATCTTGGATTTGTGTCTTGCCTCTGGCACTTATCGGATGTGTGATATGGAACACATTACCCAATCTGTCTTGTCCTAACTTTCTCATCTGTAAAGTGGGGATAATTATTGTAGAATTTCCTCTGAGATTTGCCCTGAGTACAGCATTATATAATGGGACTGATGTTATTTATGTCCTTGATTGATAGTAACTTGCTTCTTTACTTTTCCATCACATTCTCTATATTATGTTGAACGATAGAGTATCTATGATTACATTTTATTCCATTTAAGACTGGAAGCTCCATGAGGACAATCATTACTGAAAATGTTTTGTATTTGCTCTGTATTTTATATTTCAAATTATATTTTATTTACTGACATATATTTGCATGATGCAGTGGAGAGAATTCTAAGTTTGGATTCAAGAGCAAAAGAACAAACCCAGATATTTACAAGTCTGCATTATCCTGAGGAATCATTTTAATTTTTTCAGTTTCATTGTTCTTATCAGGAAAATGAAGCACTTGGAGGAGATAAGTCTTATGTTCCTATGTTTGTGTTCTTTCCTCCCATAAAATGTTATTTCCTTGAGGGTAGGGGCATTCTATTTCTGTATCTCTAGTATCTAGAAAAGTAAGATTCTGTAATATATAGTAGATGCATAATAAATGCATGTTAAATGAATTAATCTAAAGTTTTCAACTCCCTTAAACTTAGCACAGTAGGTCCTACCACCTATTTGATTTAGAGTCAGTGACTTAACCTTTCTAGGTCTCAGTTGTACTCTATTATCTCTTGATAACGCTAACACAAAATTGTAATGACAGAAGATAAAATTCTGGTTATAACTCTGACATCTAGAAGTAATGGACCTTGGCAATATGTCAAAGGAGAGGATTCCAAATTGATTTTCAAGCCATATTCTATCTCTTTCCAAAGTTGTACCAAGAGACTGATTTCCCCACACTCTTGAAGTCAGATTGAAAATTATGGCCCTTTACTTAGGTCTTTCTTTGTTGTCTCACTGACCCAGAGGTGGCCCTGGATTCCAGAGATCTATATCAGAAGAACACAGGCTTTTCTCCTACTGGAAAACTTTTGAATATAAACCGTCCAGGGCCATGTGGCTTTCATCTGTGGGTCAGCTGATAAATGGGGAGAGGTTATCACTACTTGTTTCATATTTTGACCATAGTAACTCAAAAGAGTATCTCCTAAGGTATGTGGAAGGGTTGTGATTCCTGAGGAGATTATGCAAATTATTTAAATACCCAGTAGGGGACTGTGTTCCTCAACCATCACATTCTATTTTTCATCTCAACTCCAATGATAATGTGAATAGGATTATAGAAGGGTTAAAAAAGGGAATAGACTGCCAAAAGTGTCCATTCTTCAAAAATATTTTGTTAATGCTTTTGTCTTTATATCAACCATCTATTCCTCCCAGTCCCCATCAAAAATTGAGCCTTCTTGTGTAACAAAAGAAAAGAATAAAAGAAAAAACAAAACAAAACAAAACTCTATCATAAATAGTTTGCCTGTCAAAGTAGAATACCAGTAATCCCCTATCTCCTTTCTCTGGGAAGAAACATGTTTCCTTATCTCTTCTTCAAGACTTTATGGCCCCTTATTTTATGACTTCATTTTAAGTCAAAGCTGCTCAACTAGTATTTCTGGAAAATATATTAGTGATTCTTTTCATTTACTTTAATTTTGGATGAAGATAATGTTCCTTCCTTACCAACCTACTAAATGACAAGGAAGCATGGGAGCTACCCGAGAAAGAGTACTGGATTTAGAATTGGAATATTTTAGCTCAACTACAGGATGTATGACCCTAGTCAAGGTAATTAACTTCCCTGCACCTCAGTTTCCCTCATTTGTAAATAAAAGCCTGGATGACTTTTGTGATTCACACCAGCTTTAAATCCATGATACTATGTTAATTATTACAACTCACTCCTATTTATGACTGATCCCTCTGGAAAACTTCTAACTTACAATGTTTCACTA
The DNA here is from genome assembly GCF_048593235.1 of Sminthopsis crassicaudata. NCBI lineage: Eukaryota > Metazoa > Chordata > Mammalia > Dasyuromorphia > Dasyuridae > Sminthopsis > Sminthopsis crassicaudata. Next base: position 216,394,799 of record NC_133622.1, on the reverse strand, counting down.
ATCCATTCAGACTTTTCTGTTCTAAATTTAGTATTTTTCATTTCCCACCCAAGATGCTTTTCTGTTTAAGAGGCTCTGCCAAGAACTCACTGTGTGGCTTTGTGAGTGGCTGCTGTTCTCTGGGGCTTTCCTGTACAATGAGAAAGAGAGGTGAGTTAGATGAGATCCCCAAGGTCCTTTTTAGCGTGGTGACCCATGGCCTCACTTTTCAGGAGTCCAGATCCTAAGAAAGCCTCATTTGTTGAATTTCCTGTCATGATTATTATATATCTTCCATGTGCTTCAGGGAAATTTTTAAGTGAGTTATTAAATATGTTTAACATGCTAAGATTTGAGGCCCCACTTACACAGACCTATCCTTATGTCATTAGTAGAGTGTAAATGGAAGGCTAAAAAGTTTGTGAAAGTATATATTCACTTCAGTAGCCTCCCTAAACCTACACCTGCAACTGCCCAGGGAGACTGGAGGACAGGGTTGTTCTCAATGACCATGAGCAGCACCTGGTTGCCAGCCCTTCTTAAATAAGATGGAAGCTTACAGATGGTCTAGACTGGAGTCTTGGGCATGTGTATATGTAGATAAAAAAGCTATAATATGGATAGGTTCATAGACACCCTAAAAATAACTTCTGAAGATGGAGTTCTGGATAGTGGCTTTGGAAGCAAAGGTCCAGTATATTGGGGGTGGCTTATATAGGTCTACAATGGAAGGGACGTCAGAGGCCATTTACTTTGATCTTCTCTTGTTAAAGATACTGAAGCTGATTGCTGAAGGCCACATTGATAGTTAGCATCCCAAAAATGAAGTTTGGACTCAGTTTTTTTGATCCTACAGCTAAATTTGGAGAAATTGGGGGGAAAGTTTTGAGGAGAGAAATGGGGAATTTAGTGGAGAGAAAGCTAGACTTGGAATCAATATAACCTGAGTTTAAATCTGGCCTCAGGGATTTATTAGCTGTATGATTGAGCAAATCCCTTAACTTTTGTCTGCCTCAGTTTCCTCATCTATAAAATGGGGATAATAATACCATTTACCTCCCGTGATTGTATGAATTTCTAATGAGATAATATATGTAAACATAAAGAATTTTTGTGGACATTTACATACTGTGTAGATGTTAGTTACATTTTTAGTCCAAGATGCCTGGGAAGCACCATGGACTGGATGCTACATTGCTGGTTTTAGAGATTTCCCAGGGTAAAGGTAAGGTGACTGGCCATGGCCAGTCCTCGGATGGGAGCTGAAGATTTCTACAAGCTCTTCCCTTCCACACATTTTTCTAATTTGGAACAGTTACACATAATTTTAGTCAAGTGCATTTTCTTCCAGAGAAAACTCTGCTAATGGGATTTGTCCCACCAGTAGCAAAGGAATTCCAATTAGAACAAGGAGCTGGGGAAATGGAGATCTGGGAAGGATTGGACCCCTTCCATAAACGACACTAGCTACATTCCCTTAATGCGAGTCTTTATGTCTAGCAGGCCACAGCTGCTGCCACCTGGAAATGTCTACTTGCTCTCTGGAGTAGTTTGACCCCCATTCTGAGGGATTGCTGGCTCTTCACCCAGCTTTGAGAAATGATTCAGGATCAGAGAATTCAGCTCTCACTCCACCAAAGGCAACAATAACTTTGCTGGGATTCTTGGTAACCTGCATGAAGGAAGATGAGGATACGGGTGGTGTGGGATCCACTTTCTTATATATTCTTATGGGAAAAATAGGTTACTTGTGAATGAAGCCCTGAAATAAGCACCCTTCTATGACTTTTAAAAATCTCATTGTTCTTGGAATCTATAGTTCCATCTGAAATCCCAAAAGAAAAGAAAGATTTAAGGATGAAAAACAAAGGAACATTGGAAGTAACACTCTTCTTCCAAATAAATAAAAAAAGTGGAAAAATTAAGGGGTAAGATTTCCGAGCTGACATTGACTATTCTAGGGTTTGCCATTTGAAATCGCAACTGCGTAGTTCTGAAAACTTTCAAATCACTCAGTTCCACAGCAGTTGGTTCTGATCATCTCCTCTTCCCTTTTTCAAGGGAGCACCCTGGCTTCTTTCCATGGGCAAAAATGAAGACAAACAAAAAAGATGCAATGATTAAAATTAGAGCGTGTAAAATGGTCTTCTACTGTATACCTCTCCACCCCCATGGTAAAGGCTCTAGGAGATGAAAGGGGGAAGTGAGCTTAGGAATAAAACACAGTGCAAAATTCATTTCCACTTCTTTAAATATTTATTGAAATGACATATAAAGGGTTAGTACTGTCCTTACTGGCCCTGCAATTCCTGGAATCCAACAGCTCTGGAAATCACTCAGCTCCTCAGTGAAGCTGCTGGAGCTTGCTGGAGAACTGTGTACTTTTCCTGTCTGTCTCCACAAGATACTTTTAAGTAGTCCAGCTCAGTGCATAAAATTGTGAAGTTTACCCATGAGTGTCCCGGCACAGGCTAGGAGATTGTTGGTATTTTTTTAAACAATAGGAGCTGGTCAAGATCGAAGAAACAACATGAGAAATCCTTCTCCCTGCTTTATTTAATACTTAGTCTAAGAAATGTGCTTGACATCCATCACTGGCCAACTCTTTAAAACATGAGTGGCAATCACAGCCTTAAGTTACAAAAGAAGGAGAGAGATAACATGAGAATACATTTATTGTCTGAATAATAAACTTAAGACAACTAAAGAGTTATTAGGTTCTCAGGACTTAGCAAAAGATATTGGAAACCCTATATTGAAAGGATACACTGAGAGCCCATAGGTTGAGCATCTAAAGTTGGACCCCAAACAGCTCTTCCTTTTAAAGTTGGCCATTTTTAGGTGCGAAAGGCACTCAACTGGACACAATCCAGCCGAGGAGCACGGGGGCAGCAAGACCCTCATTGGCTTAGTGGGATTTGTAAGCCCAACAGCTGGGACACATGTCTCACAGCCTTTTTAATCTCGAAAGGCAGGGAAGAGATTTCCCCACTCATTGGAAGGGGAGTACAAGTGCCGATTCCTTCCCTAAAATGATGGAAACCACAGCTAATAAATAAGAGAAAAAGGAGGCAGCGAAGAATAGACCCGGAGATTTACTGCTAAATGAACCCTTGGGTTAAGGTTTGAGGTTTGATGACTCTCCCAAGAGGAACAAATGATCATGAGCTCAGAGTCCTTGGGGAGGGGGGGGGGGGCAGTCTGCTGACTTCCCAGCTTCCAGGTGAGTTCCGAAACATGGGAATAACTGGACGGGTTAGGGGAAGATGATCAGGAATGATCCCAAAGCACTTCGGGAAGTTGCTGGCGTGCTTTTTTTTAAGCAGAAAATACTCTGTAGCAACATCCACCACAGAAACCAAACAGGGTGATAGAGCTGTGCTTTTAATAGTGCCCCAGACTTACTTTTTCAAGGGAAATCCAAAGTATCAATCGGGGAGGGGGAAACAAGCTGGGAAGAGCAGTTAGAGTGTGGAGAGTCTCTTCGCCCCTTCTACACTTTGAGATAATCGTTTTTGAGCCTCCCTAATCGGGTGCCGTGGCTCCGGATGGTTAAGTGGAGCAGCTCGTACTTATCCCTGAGCCCCGCGGAGACGTCCAGGGTTTCCTTAAGCAGGGAGCGGGTGTGAATGAGCATCCCCAGAAAGTCATCGTTGAGCCTGCCGTCGTGCCGGCCCTCCTGTTCGCGGCCCTGCTTGAACTTGCTCTCCAGCTCGGTGAGGGACTTGTCCGAGTTGGAGTAAGCGTCCCCGATCTGATTGGACTCCCGGCGCAGGTACTTGCCGTAGCTCTCCTCGCCGTCCAGGTCGTAGGAGATGCTCTTGCTGATGCCCTCCAGCACCCTGCCCGCGTCTTCCACCTGGCGCCCCAGCACGGTGAACTCCTCCCTCAGGGTGAGGCTCAGCAGGCCGCCGGCCGGGCCCGGCTCCCCCTGGGCACAGCGCCGGTGGTCACTCACTCGGAAGAGCAGCTGACACTTCTCCGGATCGTCGTTCTCTTCGTAGTCCCCGTCCGGCACGAAGTAGTGGTGCAGGGTCCCGTTGGACATCTCCGGGTACAGGGGCCCGTCGAAATAGCCGTGGCACAGATGGCAGAGGAAGGTCATCCAGATGTACCACAGCATCCTGGACGCTGAGGATGGAGGTCGGGGGTGGAAGGTTAGAGGTCACGGGAAGATGGAGCCAAGGGAGAAGCAGCAGCCCCCTCCCCACCCCAAGTCAATGCCCTGCTGGAGCAGACGGAATCCCAGACCCCAGACGCTTAGCAGGCTTCATGTGGGTTCACCGCAAAGCACATCATCTCCTTCGCAGTTTGGGGTTCAGCCTGGGCTCTTTCCTCCCGAGACCCCCCTCTCCCTGGCAGCAATTCAGCGTCTCTGGCTTCCGAGGAAGGAGGGGACCCCGTCCCCCCGCTGAGGATCCAGGTGGAGTGTCTGCTCGGGGGATTCCCTTTTTTTTCCCCCCTCACTGGAAGACTGGTCCTTTCCTCCTAGGAGATGGAGCGCAGCGGAGCCGAAGGGAGGAAAAGCAGCAGGCAAGGGAAGGGATTCTGGCGAGCAGATAGTCCTGTCTGGGGCTCTGGGCTGCCTGCTACTATTCCAACTCCTGGATTGGTAATGCAGAGCTTTTCCTCTGGCTAATGATATCCTTAGGATCTCCAGGCTCTCAAATTACAGCGGGGTTTCGTCACTTAGAAGCCAGGGAACAAGTTTGGAGAGAAGCCTTTCACTGGGTCTCCGTTGTTAAAGCTACAGGGTCTCTTTTTCTTTATTAAAAAAAAAAAAAGAAAAGAAATGAATGTGAGTTTTAACATGAAATTAGGGAAAGGCAGGACTTGGCAGCCAGCTAAGTCTAGAGGATTTTCCAACCCAAACCTTGAGGTGGAGAAAATAGACTCTCCCTTGATGCCTTTCCTGCCCAAATGCTGATTCTCCATTTAGTTGTCAGTTAACCTAAACCGTCTCCATAAGTCTATGTTTGCCTTTGAATTTGAGTCTCTGGGACTCAAGCAGAAGTCGGGGAAATGGCAGCTTGGATGAGGATTTTATGATTAAAGAAAAAGGATTCTGCTATCCTTTGAAACATCACCAAGAAAGGAGAGGGCATGCTTTGGCCCTAAATGCTGTTTGACTTAAAAATAGAAATTAGAGAATGGAATTGTACCAGGCTTCTGTAGAAGATGACAGGGGGGGGGGTGTTTCCTTTTAAAGAAAACAGCCAAAGTCAAGTCTCAACATTGCTGTTCTTTTGCTCATACCTGGAATGCCCTCCCTCTTTTTCCCCCTCTCTGTAGCCTGATGAAATATCACCTATCCAATGAGATCCTCCTTAAAATTCCACTTCCTCCATGAAGTTTTCCTTGATCAACATGGCCAGAAGTAGTCTGAGATTTTAGCTCAAATTTATGGCTCAAAAGGCCACAGATTTACAAGAAGAAATTTTGAAGTCCTTTGGTCCAATCTTCTCATTTTACAGATCAGGAAATGAGACCCAGAGTGTTGTCACTTACTTGCCCAGAGTTATATGAGGAGAAATGGAAGAACCAATTTGGGATTCCAGGTCATCAGACTTCAAAACTAGCTTCCTCTGTATACAATAAGCTTCCTGCAGTATAGACAGTACTTTGTGTTTCTTTTAATCAGATTCTATTCTGGTACCATGATCACTATATAATATAATGTGATATATATGTATTTATAGTATATGTGTGTATATATGTATACAAAATGTTTATGTATATAAGTATGTGTATATATAACATATATTTATAGTATATATGCATATATAATGTATACATGTATATATGTGTGTACATATGCACACACAGGCACACATCTGGAGTCAGAAAGACCTGAGTTTAAATTTGGCCTCAAATGCTTCCTGTCTTTGATGATCTTGGGCAAGTCACATAAGCTTTGTTTGTCTGAAGCATCTAGATGGCTCAATGGATAGAGTGCTGAGCATAGACTTACTAGCTATGTGATCTTGGGCAAGTCATTTAGTGCTGTTTGCTACTATTCCAGCTCCTGGAAATGCTTTTATGCTTTTATTGCTCATCTGTGAAAAAAAAAAGTTGGAAAAGAAAATGACAGACTAATCTAGCACTTTTGTCAAGAAACCCATGGGGTCACAAAGAGTTAGATGTGATTAAACAACTGAACAGCAGCAAATATAATATATTAATATAATTTGAAATAATTATACATTCATCCATGTGTAATATCCTCTTTCTCAAATAAACTCCATTATGGCAAGAAGTTCTATGTATTTTTTAATTTTTAGAATATCTCCCATTATCTGATACAGAACTCTGATTTGTTTTTATAAGTGCTAAAAATGATCTCATTCATTAATGTATAAAGTGCTGGGGATAGAAATCCGGAAGACCTGAGTTCAAATTCCGTTTCAGAAACCTACTAGCTTTGTGATCCTGGACAAGTCATTTTAAACTCAACCCCACTATCCTCATCTGTAAATGAGAATAAAAATAATGTCTACCTCCCAAGGTTGTTGTGAAGATCAAATGAAATACCATATGTAAAATGCTTTGTAATCCTTAGTATGTGTTAGTATATCATCATCATCATCATCATCATCATCATCATCATCATCATCACCATCATTATTATTGTTATTTTATAATTTGCTGAGTTGTAAAAGTTTCTGAGGATGGAAATACACATATCTTCATCCCTGAAAGCAAAGAGCAAAACAAAAAAGAAACAGTCCTTCCCTTCAAACAACTTGCTTCCATTCTATTGGATATGGTTGTTGACTTGAGATGAATTTGCTCCAGAAGAATATATCTTTAAAAACAAAACTTCAAAAATATGTCTTACTTGTGTAAAAGGAACAAAAGCAAACCCAGCTTAATTGCTTTAAAAATTTATAATAGTGTTTTATTTTTTCAAAATACATGTAAAGGTAATTTTCAACATTTAGCTTTGCAAAACTTTGTGTTCCAAATTTTTCTCTCTCCATGCCCCTTTCTCTCTAGACAGCTAGTAATATGTGCAAGTCTTCTAAATATATTTACACATTTATCATTCTGCACAAGAAAAATCAAATCATAAGGGGAAAAATAAGAAAGAAAAAACGAATAACAATAACAACAAAACGGTAAAAATGCTTTGTTGTGAACTACACTCAGTCCTCATTGACTTCTCTCTGGATGAATATGACTTTCTCCATCAGAAATCTATTAGAATAGGCCTGAATCACCTCATTGTTGAAAAGAGACAAGTCCATCATAGTTGATCATCACAAAGTCGTCTTGTTGCGATGTACAATATTCTCTTGATACTACTTATTTCACTTAGCATAAGTTCATGTAAGCCTCTCCAGACCTTATGAAATCATCCTTCTTATTATTTCTTACAGAACAATGATATTCCATAACATTCATGTACCATAACTTATTCAACCATTTCCCAACTGATGGGAATCTCCTCAGTTTCTAGTTCCTACCAAACTACTAAAAAGGGTTGCACCAAATATTTTAGCATATGTTGGTTCTTCTCCTTTTTTATGATCTCTTTGGAATACATACCCAACAGAGAGACTGCTAGGTCAAAGGGTACATACAGTTTGATAGCCCTTTGGGCATAAATCCAAATTGCTCTCTAGAATGGTTGAATCAATTCACAACTTCCCCAACAATGTACTAATGTCCCAGTTTTCTCACTTCCTGTCCAACATTCATCATTATCTTTTCCTGTCATCTTAGTGAATCTGAGAGGTGTGAGGTGGTACCTCAGAGCTGTCTTAATTTGCATGTATCTAATCAATAATGATTCAGAATATTTTTTCACATATCTAGAAATGGCTTTAATTTCTTCATCTGAAAAGTGTCTGTTCATATCATTTGATCATTTATCAATTAGAGAATGGCTTGGGCCCTTATAAATTTGAGTCAATTCTCTATATGTTTTAGAAATGAAGCATTTATCAGAAACCTTAGATGTCAAAATTTCTGCTTCCCTTCTAATCTTCTCTGCATTGATTTTGTTTGTAAAAACTTTTTAACTTAATATCAAAATTATCCTTTTTTAAATTTCATAATGTTCTCTAGTTCTTTGGCCATAAATTCCTTCCTTCACCACAAATCTGAGAGGTAGACTATCCCCTGTTCTCCTAATTTGCCTTTAATCACTTTTATGTCTAAATCATGAACTCATTTTGACCTTATCTTGGTATAGAGTGTTAGATGTTAGTCAATACCTAGTTTCTGCCATACTATTTTCCAATTTTCTCAGCAATTTTTGTCAAATAGTGGGTTTTAAATCTTGGAAGCTAGAGTCCTTGGGTTTATCAAACACTAGGTTACTATAGTCTTTGATTATTGTGTCTTGTGAAGCTAACCTATTTCATTGATTCACTGTTCTGTTTCTTAGATAGTACCAAATAGTTTTGATGACTGCTGCTTTATAATATAGTTTTAGGGCTGGTACATCTAGATCACACTCACTTGCATTTTTTCCTTAATTCCTTTGAAATTCTTGACCTTTTGTTCTTCCAGATGAATTTCATGATTTTTCCCTACCAGCTTAAAATTTAAATTGACTTCATATCCATTATTATAAAAGGAATTATTTCTCAGAAAGAGAATAGACTTGTCATCTCAGAGGACCTTTCAGTTCTGAAATACTGTGATTTCATACTACTTTTAAGCTCAACTTATATTTAAAACACCTCTATAAAATCAGTTGAACTGTTGGGATCATCCATAATGTGCAGATGGGAATGCTAAGATAGGAGACAAGTCTTTTGGTTGAAGTCATGCAGTTTGTAAGTGTTGGTTAAAGCAATTTCTATTATGTAACTTTGTGTGTCTCTATGCATCTGACAAAAATCCTAAATGAGCATTTCTGAGGCAAGTTCCCTCTACTTTTTAATTTCTATCACATGGTTATATTATTCAAGCAGAATATTCTGTCACTGATGGCCTGTCCCACTTCCTTTTTCAATCTGATTTCTTGTGCCATGAGAAATCTCCTGTACCTCCAAAATAGTGATTTTTGCCTTTGTTTCTTCTCCCGAACCGGAATATTTTCTGAGCTCTGCCCATCAATGAATTGTTCTAGGAACTTTTCTTCACATTAATTTCTTTTTATTCCAATTGAGTAGGTGTCTACATGATATCAAACACTTGGATGAAATGATGAATCCAGACAATCATTTGGACATTCTGCCTTTCTGATGCCAAACATCTGGATGTTTGGAAATGTCCAAACGATTGACAATTTTCCAGTTTTAATCCACATTTTCGGCATGATGAAGACATAGGTTTGGCCAGTTTGTGATGTGTTTATATCAATAATAGTAGCCTGCCATATTTTCCCAGGGCTTTGGGGAGGCAAACTATGCTTTCCTCCAATAGACCTGGGTGGGGAATCTAGGAATTTCAATCCTACTTCTCTGGAACCATGAGGAAGGGTATAAGCAATTGGCCTTTGTTAAAATGGATGATACAAACCAAGGAGGGGGAAGGAGTTTTCTGTGATATATTTTACCTAGGGACATAGACTTCCCCTCCATGAAGTCTTCCTTGACTCACTAGGTTCACAAGATCATAGGGAGCTCAAAAGTCCCTGGGTAATAGATAAATCTAAGATGCCTTGACCTAAAAGAGACTTCAAAAATCACTTGTTACAATGTTTTCACTTTACATATAGGAAAATTCAATTGCAAAATATTGTGGGGGATGAAAAAATATATAATTCCCATTGTTCAAATATGGAAATAAAAACCCAGAAAAGTGACACGATTATCCAAGTTTACAGGGTAAACTATAGGCAGTGACAGAATTGGGCCTCACACTTTCTTATTTTAGCATCCAATATATTTTTCATTATACCTAATTTCTCTGTATATTAGTCAACAGGTAATCAATAAAATTTATAGAGTAATCATTGCGCTTGGTATATTGAGGGCAAAACTTTTTAAGAAGCCAGTTTAAAGGAGACAAAAAGAGGGAGAATGGACTAGGGGAAATAGAATACTGGATTAGAGGGCTACCTATTCTAAAATTAAAAAAAAAATTATTATCTCTGTGACTTAAGCAAATCACTTCATTTCTCTGCCTCAGTTTCCCTGAGGCCATTTTGATATCTGTATTTATAGTGATGGGATTTGCTATTGGAACTTCTGATAAAATCAGCAGGTTGCTAATTGCTTATAATTATTTGTCTTCAGCAGAAACTAAACTTTGGTAATGGGTAGTTGAGATGTTGACTTTTTACCATTTCTTTTGGCATAATCAATATTGGTCAATAAAGTGGGTTTTCTTAAATATAAATGATCAATCTGTACTTTCTAGTCCTGAAGTGCTGTTATAAATCCCTTCAGTTTATAAAAAAAATCTCCTTGGCTTGCTCATATAATCATTGCTTCTTAGTCTACATAGTGTTGGTCAAAATCATGAGGATGTCATTCATGGAAAAACGTTTGTTTTCATTCTGTGTATTTAAAGATTCCATGTGGACTTTCATGGCTTTTGGTTACAGTCAACAAATCCAATGATGTGTACTCATTGTTACCTTTTATTATTATTCAATGTAATCATTTTTGCTCGTTGCAAATATATTTTCATTATGTGTGAGCCTCCTGCTTCTTTTTCAGGAAAACCAGAGATTATTATTATTTCTCCTGCTGCTTTGATGGGTATGCATTCTTTATTTTGTCTGCAATTCAATAATCATTCTTTAAGCATCTACTGCATCAGTAGGTGATGGTGATAGCCCTACAAAACCAAGTCATCACAGTTTCCCTACTCTCAAGAAGCCTTCCATTGAAGAGAAAGAATGTTAATAAATACAAAGTTTAATTTTTAATGGGAAGGCTAATATGAAGAGCATTTTGCTAACAACAGAACCAGGATTTCAAAGGGCAAAAAGGAAGGTGAAGGAAGAATGGGATTGGGATCCCAAAAGGAGTTGGGCTGATCTGCATTACTGAGAAAGTTAAGAATACCAAGCTAACAGCAAGGGATCTCTGTGGTTTATAACTCACATTTTGGCATCCTTGGAGAAACTTGTGTGAGTTAAGAAGGAACAAGAAGTAAAGATTTCAACAACATAATAGAAAAAGGATAGGAAGAATGACTAACTTTTTCCTTTCCAGGAAATCCTCTGATCTCAAGTTTAAAATATAGCTAGAGATAACAAATCTCAGATAATTTGGGATGTTTTTCCTCACAATAACTATAACAAATTGACATAGGGAACGTACAATCCATCTTCCCATAAGATCAGAGAAATAGAAATTTATTGAGCACTAGTCCAATTTGTGAAAGGAAGAGAGTACAATTAGTTCTGCTTTTTGTTTGTGTTCCAATGAGATTAATGTATTAGGGAACATTTTGAGTGTAATACAATTTTTGGGTTTGTTTGACAGGTTTCTTCCACAACAAAATGCTAAAAATGGTGCCTACTTTGCAACAACTTGAAAGCTGTGACCTTTTCCGTGACTACTTCCATAAGCAAACTTCAAAGTCCTTTTCAAGATAAAATGCCATATTTCTTATATAGCTCGTGTTGCAGGAGAAGCTCAAAGATAGGGGAAGGCTAGTCTACCACAGTCCTTTGCCCCCTTCCAATTTTGTCCCCCAGCCCCAGAGTTGTGACCTACTGAGACTCCACTCCACAGCCTAGCCCATGAAAACCTAGCTGACAAACTGAGACTTAACTACTGTAGGAATTGTAGATTTCTTAAACATTTAGCTCATACAAAATGGTGCTACTCTTTGTATCAAATTTCCATCTTTCTTTTAAAATCTATAGTGGCTGAAATTTTTGAGTATTGTGCTCTTAACTCATTTTTCCCTCTGTGAGCTTGTAGTTTTTATTGCATCATTTTGCATAGTTAGGTACTTTTGGAGGATGTGTCTGTCATGTTATAGTGGAACTGACTATAATTGATTATAGGTAAAGTCTAGTTGTTCAGGTCCCAAATGCCAAGGGTAACCTCATTTAAGAGACTATACTAGTAAATCAAAAATGAAATACTTTAAACCTGCAAGAATTGGGTTAAAATAAAACAAACAACATTTAGATTATTTTTTTTTTCTTCTTTTTCCGGGGAGATTTCAGAAATAACAATGATAAATAATTTTCTCATTTGTAAATAGACAAAACCATTTCTCATCAATAGCCTAGTCATAATGTTAATCTATTAAATGTTAAGACCCACAAATAAAAAGATATAAAAAAATCACAATCTATAATTTTAGAGACCTAGCAGAAAAAATCACATGAGAATAGAATAAAGCACATATCATGTTTTCTTGTTATCTACCAGACTTGTCACATTGATGAGTTCATTTAGCCTACAGAAGATGATCTCTAAAGAGTAGCCATTATAGTTAATAGCAAAATAGGAAAAAAAGGTAGATCTGAAAAATAATAGCAAAGTGCCTGTTCTCAGAGCATTTTTATCTGAATTTCACATAATTAGATGAGAACAAATTAAATAACAACATAATTATAACAATCATTTGGAAATAACTGATTCATAAATACCTAAGGACATTTTTTTTTAGTTGTTCACCATACCACAGACTCAAAATTGTCAAGTATTGTCAAGTGAGCAGCTTTCAAAATACAAAGACAGAACAGAACAGATTGAACCAAACCTTTTAGGAAAAGGACTATGTAGATGAATTTATATGACAATATTTTTATTCAGTGCTTTAGTAATGTTGTTACTATATCAAAATGTTCTCTGTCTCCTGTCTCTGTCTCTGTCTCTATCTCTGTCTTTCTGTCTGTCTCTTTGGTTTTCATAGCAAATATATGAAGAATAGTCATTATCTTGATATTCTTTCATGCAGGGGTCTGAACTACCATCTTTTCAGGCTATTTTTTAAAAATTTTAAATACAATAAAACTTTATTTGCAAAAGTAAAGTGTAGAGGGCCAGAATTCTACATTAAAGCAAGTCTTATTTTTGAGGAAAGTAAAAAACTGATGGCAGGCAGAATTTTGCATGAGCTCCTGTTTTGTGGATAAAATCACTAAGTTAATATTTTATAGACTTATTGAAAGCGTTTGAGGAATAGCTGCAGGGCAAACAGGGCAAAAAGTATACCATGTCATTTATCCTATCACTTTATTGTTTTAATGTCTTCTCCTGAGTCTCTATGTTTTGAAAGCTTTCTCTTCACTGAGGCAGCTTAAGTGATGGAGTGAATGGAATATTAGATTTGGATTCACGAAGACCTGAATTTAAATGTTGCCTTAAACATGTATTGCATGATCCCTGGGCAACTCCCTTAACCTATTGTGAAGATAAGCTGAATTAACATTTGTTAAAGTGTTTTGCAAATCTTTAAGTATGATATAAATGGTAATTGCTATTATTCCATTTAGCTTGGAGATAACAGTCTTTGACTTGGTGACATATATCAAAAATATTCTTTTAAATAAATGGTTCAACATTTTTCTGAGCAATTATTATTATTGTTATTGCTGCTTTTTATCTTGTTTTGATTTAAGAAAATGGAATTCAGATAGAAATAATCCTAAGATAGGCATATCTTCTGCTATTATTTGTTTAGGCTTTATTTGTGGCAAGCTTGTGTCAATATGGATAGAATAACTGCTTTTGGTAATAATTTGAGTATCAGAATGCAAATTCATCTTCTCTATGACCACTGTAGGAGTAGGTAGGACTACAGGGATGATGCATCCTTAGTCTCATTCTGATTCAATTTTGACTTTTACTAGCTCTTAATGTTTTAAAAGTATTTTATTTCATGTAACATGGACGTGGTGTGTTTTGTGTGTTATTTATTTTAATATGATTATTTTTCATGGCTCAATATTATGTCTAAATAATTATAAACAATATTTTAGTAAGTAATAACAATGCTAATGATAAAACTTTATTTGCTGAACTCATGAACTAGGAGAGAGATCAGACAAATAGAGTGGGAGGAGGAAGAGGAAACATTTTCTTGGTGGGTGTATTTGGAGCTCTAAAATTCTGAAAAGAGAGAACATTACCCAGAGAGCCAGGGAGCTATGATTGCAAAGGCTCTCATTTACATTAGCCACATGGTAGAAGGCCAGCTATAAGAACCTCAGAGTTCAAAAGCCTTTGGAACAGACAGACATTCCACTGTCAAGTTAAAATCAGCATGTTCGATTACTGTGGGTTTTGATATTAATTTCCTGGGTTTTTTGGTAGGATGGAATTTTCCAAACTAAGGACTGATTCAAGGGAAGAAAAAGGACACAGTTCTAGGATATATTTATGCAAGTTTAGGATCCACTGCTGAGAACTGTTAATAAATATAGGCATTCTGTTTATATGGGCAAATTAGAGAGTTGAATGGTTAGTTACACAAATCTATCCAAAAAAGAATGCTAATGTGAAAAACAAGAGGCGAAAGATGCTCTATTTTCCATAATATCCTCCCTTCTTGTCCCCAACTCCCACAGTAGGGATGTTTTAATTTTGCTTTTTTTAAATCCTCAGCTCCCAATAGTGTCTCGCAAGAAGCAGGTATTTAACAAATGCTTGTACTGCCTAGTAAAATCTGTAGTCTTTTCTCCATGAAAGTTCTTCCCATCTATCAGCTATCAGTAGCCACCTCCTTCTTTATCTTCTCATACAATTCTGTTGAGATTTACCTCTGAACTTCTACCTTAATTTTAATATGTTTTCTCTTAGTGGTTTTCAAGTTTCCTAAGGGCAAGGAATATGTCTTAATTGACTTTCACAGAAGAGATGCTTAATAAATTCTTATTGAATTATATTAATCATTAACTTAATAAACAGTTAGTGAACACTGGTTACATAGGGCACTGTGAATATATACTTCCCACATAGCTCTTTATTTCTTTTGGTCTAGCTCTATTTTCCCCTAGCTTCAAAGGAGAATTTGAATTTTATAATGTTCATTAGGGAAAAAATATCATAAGTTATTGAAAACTTCATCATATTGAATATATTTAGTGAAAACATGTACAATAAACAGAAGGTGCTCATATCAAGCCTGAAAATGTGAAATTATTCACATGTTGCATCTCATTGTAGAAAACTGGTGAGGGGAAGCACATTTCTGGATTCTTGTGCCTTCAAAATGCTAGCTATTAGCTATTATTATTTATTATTAGTCAGTGAATCTAGGGAAGCAGAATATTATTCACCAGTAGAGAAAGATCTATTAGGTATCCATCTGAAAAAAATGCTAAGATATTCAAGCATAAAACAGATGATAATTAGAAAGCATTTTTACCACAGAAGGATGAAAAATAAATAATAGGATCTAAAAGCTAGTAGTTGACATTATATTCAATTAAAAATCTAACTATTAGAAGTCTCCTTGTGTGAAGTTCTATACTGGAAGCTAGGGATATGAAGTTTGGTTTAAAACCAATATTGCCTGTCCTCAAAGGTCTATAATCGATAGGAGAACTCTAAATAAAGAAATAAAATATATTGCTAATAGTTTTTATGTTGTGGATGATTATTTGACATGCTATTTGTTTAGGAAATTGTAAAGGAAATTGAGATTCTGGGTCAAGCTGGACAGATAATTTCTAAGGGTTTTCTAGTTCTGAGATTCTGTGAGTTTAGTATTCCTCTGGCTATTGTAGGTCAACAGGGTCAAGATACTGATCCACCTCATTCTTTACACAAATCCCAAGTTTCTTCTTTTTTCTGTGTTCTTGGACTCTTCTTCTTTGGCACAGATACTTGATTCCTTGCTCATCTGAACCTAGTGAGCCTGAAAGTATAGTTAATAGAGATTAAGAAATAGAATCAGATGAAATGAATTCCACTCCTGCCTCAGATACTCCCTAACTGTGTGACCCTATACCTCACCTTTCTGTCTCTCAGATTCATCTGTAAAATGGGATAATAAAAGCACCAGCACAGAGCACTGTGTGGATTGGATGAATTAACATACATAAAAGCACATTGCAAAATTTCATACTCTTATTGTAAGGGCTATCTAGAGAGCTGTCACCCTATTTTCTAGCCCTCCTTCCTCATCCATCATTCTTTAGATGCCATAGGTATTATTATCTCCATTTTACAAATGAGGAAACTGAGACTTGGAGAGATAAATGTTCATGATTATACAACTAGTGTGTGAGGCAGGATTTGAACCCAGTTTTCTCTTAGCTTTAAATCCAGCAATTCTTTCCCCTACAGCATAATCTATATGATCTCTACTTCTTTAATAAGTGGATTCTAAATATAAAGAGCCCTACATGTAGAGAGTCCCCATGTGTAGCAAGGGATATCTCTTACTTGCACCTTAGAAGTATTGCTGTGTGGTTCAAAAGGAGGCAGAATAGACATCTTTAGCTCCTCATCCCCTCATTTTCCTTCAATGGTGGCTTGATAACATTTATTATATGTTTATTATGTACCAGGTATTGGGGAAAAGTGAAACTATTTTTTGTCTCAACAAATTTGAATTCTAAAGAGCATGTGGGATAATAATTTTATTAATTAGATCCAACACTTATATAGTACTTTAAGATTTGCAAAGCACTTTATGTATATTTTTATCTCAGTTGTCTCTTAAAAACCTTTTGAGGTAGATGTTTTTATTATTTCCATTTTACAGATGAGGAAACTGATATTAAGATCCAGCATCTCATAGCTAGTATGTATCTAAGGATTCAGGGTTTCCTGACTCTATATTCAGGGACTCTAGCCATAGGAGAAATTATAAAAGTAGAGTAGTTAGGACTTGAAAATCGATATGACATGCGGGAGAAGGAAAAAAACAAGCAAAATTTCATGGTTTAGAGTAAATGACTGAGAATGTGGGAGTACGATAGCTGTAATTATATAGCCTATGTTGTGGCAACATTGTTAATCACAACAAGATAGACTTTTTTGGGAGAATGGTAACTAGAATGTGAGATAGGATTACAACAAAATACTCCATTCTTATTTCATTGAAGAAGAAAAAAAAGCAATCCCAAAAGTTGTGTTGCCTTGCTGTGAGACATACTAATTGTAGTAACAATAACTACAACAACAAAAAATTTCACTTGTTAGTTATTATAATATTTTTTGGTGATTGAAGGTTTGTAAAAGAGTTTCACATAGCGATAATGAGAAAAACAAATTGAAGGATGTTTTAGCCATTTTCTCTTAATTTTGCAATTGAGGAAACTGAGTGGTTAGAGTCACACAATCAGTAAGGATCTATAACTGGATTAGAATTCAGGTCTTGTTTTCCCCTTTCTTTCCTTCTTTTTTTTAAACTTTATTTTTAGTATGATTTCCTCCTCACATTACATGTCAAGATAATTTTAGCATTCATTTTCATAAAATTTTGAATTTCCACTTTTTCTTACTCCTTTCTCTCTTCTGAAGATAGTATGCAATTTGATATCATGTAAAATAGATTTCCAGATTGGTCACACTTTAAGAAACAGATCAAAAGCAAAAAATGTCACAAAAAAGAACCAGGTAAGTGAAAAAAATATACTTTAATCTGCATTCAGAATCCACCAGTTTTTTTTATCTGTATAAGGATAGCATTTTCCTTCATGAATTCTTTGTACTTCTCTTGGGTCACTGTGTTGCTCAGAAGAACTGAATCATTCATATTTGGTCATCATACTATGTTGCTAATACTATGTACAATGTTTTCTTGGTTCTGCTCATTTTACTTTCTATTTGTTCATACAAATCTTTGCAGATTTTTCTGAATTTTTTCTGATAATCATTTCTTATTGCACAACAGTATTCTATTATATCACAATTTGTTCAGTCAGTTCCTTAGTGATGATCATCTCCTCAATTTCCAATACTTTGCCATAACAAAAAGAGCTACTATAGATATTTTTGTAAATGCCGTTTCCCCTCCTTTTTAATAATCTCTTTAGGATATATACCTAGCAATTGTATTGCTGGATCAAATGGTATATGGAGTTTGGTTGCCCTTTGGACATAGTTTTAAATAGCTTGCCAGAATGGTTGGATCAGTTTACAATTGTACCAAAGATGTATTAGTATTCTAATTTTCCCATATTCTTTTCCATATTTATCATTTTATTTTTGTGTGTCATATTAACCAATATGTATGTCAAGGTGTTACCTCAGAGCTGTTTTTATTTGCATTTCTTTGATCAAAAGAAATACAGAGCACTTTTTCCTATGCCTAGAGGTAGCTTTGATTTCTTCATCTGAAAACCGTCTGTTCATATTATTTGACCATTTATCAATTGGGAAATGGCTTATATTCTTTTAAACTTGACTCAGTTCTCTGTATATTTGAGAAATGAGACCTTGATCAGAAACACTTTGCTGTAAAGATTATTTCTTGGCTTTCTGCTTTCCTCCTAATCTTGGTTGCATTGATTTTGTACAAAACCTTTTTGTTTTAGTATAATCAAAATCATATAATTTATATTTCATAATGTTTTCTATCTTTTCTTTGAGCAAGTTTTTTTTTCCTTTCTCCACAGATCTGACAGGTACACTATTTCTTTCCTAATATGATTAGTTAGCTTTGTTACCTATATGGTCAATTATCCCGATAGTTTTCCTAATATTGGACTAGCCCTGCATTGTTGGTATAAATCCCACATGATAGTAGTGTGATAGTGATTTTCATGATAAATTGTTATAATCTCTTTACTAATATTTTATTTAAAGTTTTTGCTTTAATATCCATTAGGGAAATTGGTCTGTAAGTTTCTTTTTTCTGTTTGTGTCATAAAACAAGTTTGATAGGACTCTGCCTATT
The DNA here is from genome assembly GCF_048593235.1 of Sminthopsis crassicaudata. Classification (NCBI taxonomy): domain Eukaryota; kingdom Metazoa; phylum Chordata; class Mammalia; order Dasyuromorphia; family Dasyuridae; genus Sminthopsis; species Sminthopsis crassicaudata. The sequence goes on along the minus strand of NC_133622.1, from coordinate 216,376,097 downwards.
TTTTCCAAATAGTTTATTTAGTATTACAATTAATTTTAAATGATTTAAGGAAGGAAACAACATCTTGCTAAAAGATACCATTGACAGTGAAGTAATATCAATAAAACATATATAGCACCAAATGGTATAGCATCCAAATTATTAAAGGAAAAATTAAGTTAATTATAGTAAGAAATAGATAGCAACACTATACTAGTGGGTGACTTCAACTGCCCCCTCTCAGAACTTGTTTCTTCTTCTCTTGGGTCTTGATGGAGACCAGATTTTTGGTTTCTGGTCTTCTCTTTATGATAGCTTGAAATTGTTCAATTTCATTAAATTATCGCTTTCTTCCTTGATTTATTATGTTTAATTTCTCTGAGTAAGTGATTCTTGGTTGTAGTCCTAGCTGCTTTGCTTTCCAGAATGTTATGCTTCATGATCTCTGATCTTTTAATGCTACATCTGCTAAGTCCTATGTAACCCTGCTTGTGGTTTAATTATTTCTTTCTGACTATTTCAGTAATTTTTTTTTCTTGACCAGAAGTTCTGAAATTTGGCTATACTGTTCTTAAGAGTTATTATTTTGGGATCTTTCCTGAAGTGATTGATGAATTCTTTCTAATACCTGTTTTACCCTCTGGTTCCAAGATATTCAGATAGTTTTCCTCAATATTTTTTTTTTAAATGATGTCCAGGCTGTCTTTTTGATTATGGCTTTCAGGTAATCCAATAATTCTGACATGTCTTTTGGATCTATTTTGTAGTTAGTTGCTTTTTCCATGAGATATTTTACATTTTTCCCTATTTTTTCATTCTTTTGAATTGATTCTTGATATCTCATAGAGTCATTAGCTTCTACTTGCACAATCCTAGCTGAGTTGTTTTCCTCAGTTAATTTTTGTACTTTTTTTTTTCTATTGACCAAATATACTTTTTTAAGGAATTGTTTTCTTCAGTGGATTTTTGTATCTCCTTTTCCATTTGCCAATTCCACTTGTATTCTTTGACCTTTTCCCCATAATTCTCTTGTATCACTCTCATTTCTTTTTTCAATTTTCCTTCTACCTCATATAGTTTTTAAGCTTCTTTTTAAAGCTCTTCTATGAGTTCTTTCCGGGCTTGAAATCTCTCCATTGTTCTTTGGGTCTTTATACAAAGGTGTTTTGACATTGTCCTTTTCTGAGTTTATGTCTTGATCTTCCCCATCACTATGATAACTTTGTATGATGAAATTCATTTTTTATCTTTTTTTTGCTCATTTTTGAGGGGTTTTTGGAATGGAAGGGGTACTACGCCAGGGGTTGTAGGCTCTGACTATCTGGTGTTGCCTTGATGTTGCCCTGAAGCCCATAGGAGACTCTCATGTCTGGTACTGTGATGAGAGAGTAGGGTGGAGGTTGTGTCTGGTGCTTCTGGGGATTTAAGAGGTCTGGCATTTTACCTGGTGCTGTGCTGGGGTCCCAGTTGAGAAGCTGAGCATGTGCTAAGGCTGATGGAGTGCTTCTATGTTTTCCCCACTGAAGGATGTGGCAATCTGGCCCCTGCCAGCTGCCTTTTTGTCCAGGGCTTTGCTGAAGCAAATGAAGTCTGCCAGTTTCTCTGCCATGTGACAGGTCCTGGTGTTGTCATTTGCCTACTACATGCATTGGGATTCAGGATGTATTACTGGTTTGCTAAGGTGGAGTTTGCTGATGACTTGCTGAAATGCTTCTTGTCCTGGGCCATGCTCTCTTTTTACCCAAAGGAGACAATCAAACACAAATTGCTCCACCCCATCTTTTTGCTGTTTCTGCTGTTCCAGGATTTGTTTGGAGATGAATATGGAAGAGTTACAATAATTTACTACCTATCTCACCATCTTCACTCCCAGAAGTCAGAACTCGTCTTTATAACCCTGTTTTTGTCATATTGCTTCTCTACTTCCTAGATAATTCATTGCAAAGTTAAACTTTCCTTTCCAAAAACCTGGAAAATGACTATGTTCAAATGTATTTCATCATGCTAAATTTTGGGGCATTCCTTTTTTTAACTGGGTTTTGACATTGTGCAATTAAGAATTGCAAAGCCAATACATGATTCAGTTGAGCTATTTGATTTTTTTTTGTTAAAAAAAAAAACACAAAGAACTCTCACTTGTTAAATATATTCCAATAAATTCTCTAAGGCTAGAGGCATAAAACTGAAAGAAGAGTGTGGAGATTATATTTATTTTTTTTTTGCTCTTTCAACTAATCATTTCATGATTTCCCAAGAGGTGTAAGAACAGGGCTTTCATTAATTTGTTTTTTTTTCTTTCACTGTTTGTAGAGAATTATTATAGGAAATTTCTACTGTAAAGTTACTATTTTTAACCAGACCTCATGATGATCTAGGAATTATCAATTTGAATTTCTTAGATCTTTAAACATGAGAAATGTGTGGATGGCGACTTGAATTATTAATACTTCATAGAGATACATCCTCATGCTTGTCAGTTGTCTGTAAAATATTTCTGAGTGGACATGGAGATGAGAATGGTAACCCTCTAATTTACAAATTGGTAAAGTGAGGTTTGTACTACTGAATATAGAGACCTGTGGGTTGTTAGTGACAGAGTCAGGTTTTGGTGCCAGGTCCTCTGGTTCTTGATCTAATGCTGCTTTCTAACACTGGTACGATAGGCTCTGGAAGGCATTTTAGTAGTGATGAAGTTTGCCTGATAGTGAGTTGCCAAGCAAGTACTTAATGAATGAATGTTGAATCAAATGGAAATGAATAAGGTTGAAGTGGATGAAAATGAGTTTAATTGAAATCCATATTTCCTACCCCAATTCCACTTTCTGCCTGTGTATGGTACTCAGATGCTATCATCTTATAGAAAAGGGCATGATCTTGTCACTCCATTCACTCTCTAGACAACTCTCTCCTTCCTGACCACTGCTCTTCTCTTTTTGTTGTCTGTTAAAATCTTCCACCTGATTTCCTTCAAGACTTAGCTTAAGTTCCCACTTTTTCTCCCTATGACTAATGCTTTCCCTCTGGGACTTATCGTGAATAGTCTGAAGGACTCGGCCAACTCCTTAAAAGCTAGAATTGGGCAAGTGGAAGCTAATGACTCTATGAGACATCAAGAATCAATCAACAAATTCAGAAGAATAAAAAAGTAGGCACTCACTTCCCTCATTTGTAAAATAAGGAATTTGGATTAAATTATCTTTGTGATCCTCTTGTGATACTTAATGCTCTAGTAATCTAGACATTTTTGTCTCCACCCATTAGAATATGAGCTCCTTGAAGTAAGAACTATGTTTTTGCTTTTCTTTGTATGAAGTAGGGAAGCATATATGACATGACTATAAAGGCATGAAGCTTTTCCTATCAGAATTCATTATGTCAAATGTAGCATTTATAAATTAAAGAAAATAGTTCTATAAAAATTAAAACACAAAAACAAAAACAAAAATCAGTTCTATAATTTTTTTAAATTAAAAAAAAATTATCATTTTTTCTCCTGTTGGGGTCATCTGATACAAATTGTAACCTGTCCTTGAAAGCTTCCTGAGCCTCAGAGACCTTCTGTGATTTGTGGATGTGCACATAGCTAACAGAATTTGTCTTCCTGACTCCAAGTCCAGCACCTTATCCTGTAATTTTACACTGACTCTTCCTCCTCTATTGCTGCTAGTAACTGAGATTGCTCATTCTCTTAAGTCTTAACTCAGCAAAGTCCTTTTGGAAGCATGGAATACTGGAAAGACCACTTAAAGAGTCACTGGAAGACTCACATTCAAATTTGACTCTCATTGTCACTCTGTGATTTTGGGCAAGTCATATGTCCTTTCTAGGATTCATTTCCCTCATCTGTAAACTAAGGAGTTTGTGCTCATTATTTTTATTATCTTGTTGTGACGTTGAATGTTCTACATTGTAAAAACTTTTCCATTGCTAATGTTCTATCATTCTATATATGTAAATATATGCACACACACACATTCTCTCTATATATACATACATGCATTTTTATAAATTATTTATTAAATATTTTCTCCCAGTTACATTCAAAACAATTTTTTGCTTTTGTTTTTAAACATTTTGAGTCCTTAAACCATCCATAATTAAGAAACTACTTAATTTTATTAAAGCTTTTTTATTTTCAAAACATATTCATAGATAATTTTCAATATTTATCCTTGCAAAACCTTGAGTTCCAAAATTTTCCCATCCTTCCCCTACCCCTTCCCTAAATGGCAAGTAATCAAATATATGAGAAACTACTAGTGAAGTTATGCAAAATATTTCTATAAAAGTCAAATTGTGAAAAAATGAAAAGATAACCCATCCTAATAATAATAAAAACTCTGAAGAAAAATTAAGTTAAAAAAGGAGAGAGATAGAAAAAGAGAGCATGCTTCAATCTGTATTCAGACATGATCAGTTCCTTCTCTGAGTATGGTAGGGTTTTTCAGAGTAGTTGTGGATGATTCATATGTGCATTTTTACATGATATTACTATGTAGGGGATTATAATTGATATTTATATAGCACTTTAAATAACAATATATGTATTATGGAACATTAATAGCTTTTATGTAATAATTTAAAATTTGCAAGATACTATATATGATCATCTTATTCAAATCTCATGGGAAGTATGTGGAATACTACTGCTATTTTTATTCTGGGGAAGACAGACCCATGAATTTATAGGTTAAAGAACTCCTAGCATAGAAACTCCCTTCTTTGATGCATATTAGCAATTGATCTTTAACTTATAGTTGTGAAGATTTGCTTGGGTCACATTGCTACTCTGTGTCACACTTTGAATTTACACGTAATGTTTTCTAATTTCAATCCCAGTATTCCATTGAATGACAGGCTCTATCCAGATCTCTGACAGTGCCAGCCACTAGTTTTATTTCACCATTCTAGAGAGGCAGCATGATGTAATAACTCCCCTGTCTTGCAAGGAGGAGATTATACCCAACAACCCCTGAGGACTCTGCCAGCTCTGATGCTGTGCTGCATGAAACTTTGGTCCTGCAATTTTATACTCAGTCAAGAAAAACAAAGTGAAATAAATGTTCATAGGAATCTCTGGATTTTTCTGAAGCTAAAATCTTTGAAAGATCTTGGGAACTTTGATTCTTTTGTGATTTTTAAAAGTAAAGAAGACAATAAAAGCAGTTTTCTATTAGGGTAGCAGAAATAGACCATTCTTTTTTACATGTATATCCATACATTCACATATGTATTATAAATACACACATCTATGTATTTGTATACTCACAAGTGTGTACATACACACATTTACATATAAGCATTCATCTTATACATGGAATTAAAATCCATTTCCTGATAGATGAGTGTTCAAAAGATATGAATAAATAGTATTCAAAAGAAGAGATGCAAACTATTAAGAACCACATGAAGGAATCTCCAAATCACGAAGAGCAGAGACAGATTACAAAGGATCTATGAATGTCCTCCCAATGGGTTGGTAGCTTTCCCTACTTCCCTTATTACTTCAGGGGTACCATTCTGATCATTCTCATCAGTTTTGAATGATCCATTTCTTAATATTAGTTCCAGATTCATTGATCGCTCATTCTTCCTTCTTTTTTTTTGGAAGGGGGGGAATGAATAATGGGAGAGGATGAAGTGGCTGCAAAGCATCCTCAATTCCCCCTTGGTTTCCAGCAGAAGTGAGATTTTGTTTTTGCTTTGGGTAAAACCAATTCCAGGAACATCTTTGGACTGTTAGTCCAGGAAGAAAAAATGGCTGTTTGTCTTGGGAATCAACTACCAAACAAAGTGGGATACTTGAGTTATTCCAAGTTACCCTCAAGGACTTAATCTTTTTAGGTTTGGAGCTCCTGAAACAGGGGCCCTATTGTACTGATTGGGGAGTACTTAAAGTGGTCCCTTGCTACATCTAAATAGGCTTTAGATTTAGTTGGACATTTTCCCACTAGTCCCTTTGCTTTCATAATCAGCTGACATAATTTATTAACCTAAAAATGAATATTCAAATGGAACCTATTCAGTGTTTTAAGATGGTAAAAATATTAGGCTCCAATTCAGAATAAAAATTTTCTGTTAATGAGTAGATATGTATGTAGGAGATGTGGTGGTAAGGAGACATACTTAAACAGATTCAAGTCTAAAATGCATTTTAAGTGCATACAGATCTTTATCCAAGAGGCTTGAAGAACACTGATTAAAAACTCTCAGTCTTTGATTGGAAGCAAAAGGGTTGGGGATTGGGGGGGAAGAATTCTTTCAACAATGACTCTGCGGTTTCTTCCAGATGCAATTTTCCATACATGCTCTGTTTGGGACTCTCTTCTTGCCAGCTTATTGGTGCCAGTAGACAAATAATGGAGGAGTCCTCCATCTTTATTAAGATTTTCTGCCAATGTGATTTCCTTGCCCCTTCCTTGCCAGATTTCCCCAGTGTTTAAGAGCTTGTGTCTGAACAGATCTTGTCTCCATTTTGCAAATAAGTTTGCAATATTTAAATGACCCTATCTTTTTTTCCAATGCTAGGTTCGTTCAGAGATGTCTGTCTTGTGAGTCTATATACTATATGAGGATCAATTCTGATGGACGTGGCCATTTTCAACAATGAGATGAACCAAATCAGTTCCAATAGAGCAGTAATGAACTGAACCAACTATACCCAGCGAAAGAACTCTGGGAAATGACTATGAACCACTACATAGAATTCCCAATCCCTCTAATTTTGTCCGCCTGCATTTTGAATTTCCTTCACAGGTTAATTGTACACTATTTCAAAGTCTGATTCTTTTTGTACAGAAAAATAACTGTTTGGACATGCATACATATATTGTATTTAATTTATACTTTAACATATTTAACATGTATTGGTCAACCTGCCATGTTGGGGGGGGGAGGAGGAGAAAAATTAGAACAAAAGGTCTGGCAATTGTCAATGTTGTAAAATTACCCATGCATATATCTGGTAAATAAAAACTATTATTACTTTTAAAAAGCAGATTTAAACATATTAATAGTATTTTATTTTTCCAAATATGTATAAAGATAATTTTCCAAATAATGTTCCAAATTTTTTCTTTCCCTCTCTTTCTTCCCCCTTCCCTAAGATAGCAAGCAATCTGATATAGGTTAAATACGTGCAATTCTTTTAAACATGTTTCCATATTTATCATTTTGTAAAAGAAAAATCAGACTAAAAGGGAAAAAATGTAAGAAAGAAAAAAACAAACAAAATTGTGAAAATACTATGTTTTGATCCATATTCAATAGAAAATACTATTTTTAAATGTTCTCCTCATGAATACCTACACATTGATAAAATTATAGATTTAGTTAGTTAATTCAATCAAGCAAGCAGCCAATTCACTGAAAAATAATTGTTAAACCATTGATTCGACTGGTTTCCATCTAATTGAGTAAAAATAAAGAAATGATTAGGCAATAATTGATTGGCCTGAATTCTCCAAGTAGTATTCCAGGCACCTACTTAACCAGGATGCCTCATTCAGTCATAGAACATAAACTCCTTAACAGTATGTGTCATTTTTATGTATCTCCTTAATCCCTAGCACGGTAACTCAAAGTAGTGGGTTCTTAATTCTCTCCTTTATATGGCAGAGATTTGTACTTGGGGGATGACTTTAAGCTACTAGAAGAGGTCATTAGCCTGTATTACACTGTTTTGTATATCTAGTATTTATATTTATATAGTATTTTCACATATATATGTGAAAATACTATGTTTTGATCCATATTAAATAGAAAATGCTGTTTTTAAAAAGCATTTACACATTTCCTGGTACATAGGCTGCTATATAAATATATGCATATATTTACATATATATGCATACATTTTACTAGAACATTTTTGGCTACTAGTAGATTACAAGAAGGGCCATGGGGAGCAGGGAAAATTTACTACATGATGGTGGTATTCATTTGGATTGACAAGGAAGGTCAGAATGATTTAATTTCATGTCCTTTTACAATCTCTGTCCTGATGTTTTCCCACTGACTTAATGTCTACCCTTGATGCCTTCTTTAAATGGGAAACAGCTGGGCCTAAAGCACAATGTTCATTCCCATTCCCCATCCTTGAACTTCAGCTGATTAATACCCCAAAAGCAAGGAAGCAGGAAGCCCTTCCCAGACACTTCACCCCACCACAAATAATTACTCTGAAGTAATAATTCAGAGCCTTATCTTTGACAAAATCAATGTGGTAAGTGAATTGGAAAATAAAAACTTTCACACATGGAAATACAACATACAAAAAGCCCAGGGATTGTTTCTTTTAGAGAAATGACATGGTAATTATTTGTTGTCTAGTTCTGGGCTGTTGCTTCTGTTTGTAGATGGTAAGTGACTTTCAGAAAGCATTGGAGTATAGGGGAAAAAAAAGAATCTTGGTTTTGGAGTCTGAGGAGTCAAATCCTGTCTCCAATGCTTGAGATCTGCTTGGTCTTGAGCACTCTCCTTGGGCTTTAGTTTCTTTATCTGCAAATTGAGGGAAATGGACCAGATTTCTTCTGAAGCACTTTGTAGCTATAGATCTATGAAAATGTGATCATGGAAAGAAGTTCTCTGTTTAAAAACTGCAGATAATTTTATTCTTTGCCTAGTGCTACTATATTTGAATAATGCTCAGAGAATTTCCTTCCCCAAAAGACTACAATTTGATTTGAAAGTTATACTTTTGGGGAAGGTAAGTAGTGCAGTGGATAGAGCACCAGCCTTGAAATCAGGAGGACCTGAGTTCAAATTTGGACCCCAATTGCCTCTGGAAAAAAAAGAAAGCTATATTTTTACTCTTTTCCTCCTCACTTTCATATCTATGCTTGTCTTTTTACCAATTTCCAACATAATTTATTACACACAACACTCACTAAGTGCTCATAGATTGAGTTGAATTTCAAAATTTAATATAATGGTGATTTTTGTCATCCTCAATATTTTTTCCATTAATGCAAATTACCAACAATAACAACAACAATATGCTATGTGTATGGACAGCAAGGGGTGCAATGGATGGAATACCACTCTTGGATTCAGGAAAGATCTGAGTTCAAATTTGGCCATATATGTCTGATGCTGTGCAAGTCACTTAACCCCATTTGTCTCCATTTCCTCATCTTTAAAATGGGCTGAAGAAGGAAATGACAAATCACTTTGTCAAATGGCAAATCAACGTTAAATGATGTCATGCCCACCTATCCCTGTTTGCCTCAGTTTCCTCATCTGTAAAATGGAGCTGGAGAAGGAAATGTCAAATAGCTTTGCCAAGAAAACCTTTAGTGAAGTTATGAAGAGTTGGACAAAAATGAAATGACCAAACAATGACAAAACATGCCTGAAAAATTCATTGCCATGTGGTGAAATTTGATATATCCTTTGGGCATGATTTACTCGAAGGGACTTTAGAGACCATCTGTTTCATACTCTTCATTTTATAGGTAAGGAAACAACTGGAGTCCAGAGGGTAAAGTGACTAGTGCCAGACCACACAGGTGGCGAGTGGCCAGGGAAGGATTTATATCATATAAAGATCTGAATCAAGAATCCTTGACTCTGAATCCAAGCATCTTTTTTTATTGAACTAGGAACAGAAAAAATATTTAGTGGCACTAATCTAGATCTCCTTAACTTACTAATAATATTATACATTAAAATAAAAACACCTGTGGCATTTAAACATTCTCTGACCACTCTGATCACTCTCTGATCAGTTTTCCTTTAGTAAACATCTATTAAGTGTCTTCTGTATACACAGACCCCATGTGTGGTTCTCAGGGAGCCAGCATCCTTGCCATTTTGGTCATATATAGTATAGGGACATGACAAGCAGAGCAAACTACTTCTTTGAGACCCATAGTAACACTGTGAGTATTCATGGCATGAGGCAAAGTACAAATTCTCTAATAGTTCCAAATAATATGGGACTAAGGAGTGTTTTACAGGAACAGAAGGCCTCTAGAAGATGATTATAATTATGATGATGATAAAAATTGCATATATATGAATATAGATAGCACTTTAAGGTTTATATAGTCCTTTACAAATGAGATCTCATTTGATATTGACATTGAAGTTGTTAGCTACATTAAATTATAAATACCAATGGGATCTTCATTGGAAAGCTGAAAATACTTGCCAACCTGTCACATTGGGACATTATATACAGGTTATCTCTTATTGTTAATAATGATAATGAATAATGTGATAATTGTCAGTTGGAATAGAATTTCTCAATTTCTTTTCAGGCAAATGCTAACTGCCTAGTCCTTGTTAAGTCAATTCTCATCAACCAAATTGGTTCAGAGCGAAAAAAATATTATAATAAATGACATATGTGGTTACAGAAATTTTTATCCATCTGTTTTCTTCTCAATGGACACATGCAAAGTAAGCAATAACTCATTTTGCACCTTCATCTGTTTTCCAGAAGACTCATTTAAGAGAAAATTTGAGAACTTGGGAAATACGTAATTCATTTGGAAAGTTGGTAGAACCAGTAAGCCCAGGGAAGGGCACTGCCCACGTTGCTTCACCACATCTCAAAGACATTTGTCTTTAAAACTCTATGGCAAATAAATGCTCCCATGAAAACTCTGGAAGGCTACTTCTTTTAAGACTGGGAGAAGTTCTTAACCTTTTCACTGTCACTACCACTGGTAGTCTGGTGAAGCTTCTAGACCCCTACTCAGAATATTATGTTTAAATGCATAAAATGTTGAGATTTAAATTGAAATCAAAGCTTAGTTAAAAAAAAACAACAAGATGGATTTTTATTCCATATACAGTTTCATAATTTTGTACCTCATAAAGCTCAATGGATGCTTGATGGTCTAAACCCTACAGAATTAACAAATAGTTGTGCTCTAAGATATTTTGTTGGTTTTTAATGAGAATTAGGAACCAGGTGAATTTTAGGAAAATTCTTAAATCAATTACAAGAACGCAAATGTATCAAAGTGACATCTACAAATTGAGAATATATTTCTTCATCTGCTTTTTTCCCTTGCTCTTTCTACATACCTTCTTCTCTTGAATCCTACATTTATCTTCTTTTTTTTCACTTTAACCAAATTATTTTTTTGCAGTTTATAAAATTTTTTATTTAAAAATTTTCCATAGTATATATGCATGAGTAATTTTTAAAATAATATTATCCCTTGTATTCATTTTTCCAAATTATCCCCCCCTCTCTCTACTCCCTCCTCTTGATGACAGGCAATCCCATACATTTTACATATGTTACAATATAGCCTAGATACAATATATATGTGTAAATACCATTTTCTTGTTGCACATTAAGTATTAGATTCCGAAGGTATAAGTAACCTGGGTAGATAGACAGTAGTGCTAACAATTTACATTCACTTCCCAGCTACATTTATTTTCTTTATACTTACACAGGCCCTGTTTACTTATAACTTAGCCTGAATTATTGCAATGGCTTCCTAATTGGTCTTCTTACTTCAAATCACTCTCTACTCCAGTCCATTCTATCTACAACTGCCAAAATATGAAAATATACTTTTTGATTGTAATCTTACATTAAAAGGCATACCTTCTTTTTTTCCTTATCTTCATTTATTTTTATTAAAGCTTTTTATTTTTCCAAACATCTGCATAGATAATTCTGCAAAATTAATCCTTGCAAAACCTTGTGTCCAGTTTCCCCCCTTCTCCCACCTCCTTCCCATAGATAGCAAGTAGTCCACTGTATGTTCAACATAGTAGAAATCTAATACATTTTTTCTGTTAACAAGGATGGAATTAAGTTACCATTTGGGAGTGAACCCTGCCATGAAGATATATAGGCTTGACAATCTCAAGCCAAGCAAAAGTAAGGGAAGGGAGAGGCAGAGGAGAGAGGAAAAAAAGAATGAAAAGAAAAGTAGATAGACAAACAGACATAGAAACAGATCCAGAAACAGGCAAAATAATCAAATGTCAGCTTCTAGCCATTCTGAAGAAGATTGCTTCTGAATCTAATTAAGTAATCTGGTCTGTGAGTGATAGAGTCCATGGTTTGAAACTACTTTCTAGAGAAGATAAAGGCTAGGAGGCAGCAAAGAGATTTTCCATTGGGATAGACTGAGTGCTAAATTATCCTGCAACATTCAAGACCTAGGTTGTCCTTTGCAGGATGTTTTCTTTGTTTGAGTTTTCCTAGCAGAGGAAGGGCCTGGTGTCTTTATGTCTTTAGTTTGCAAACAAACAAAAAAGACAATCCCAATTCAGTAAAGGGCATTTTATTTTTTAAACACAAACAAGAAAAGTCTTTTATATCCACTTTTATTTGTGAATTGAATTCTTTTCAGGAAAACAATTCATAGAGGAAAATCTGTTTCATGGAAGGATTATAGGATTCAAAGCTGGAAGGGACCTTAGAAATCTCTTACATCAGCCACTTCATTTTATAGTTGAACAACTGGCCAGGGGAGTTTGAATAACTTGCTTGAAGTTACTTCAGTAGTAAGTGACCTAGCCAGGATTAAAATTTAGGTCCTCTCTCCAAATGCTCTTGTCATTCTACCATGTTGGAAAGAAGCACTTAAGAGACTTTGAAATCATTTAATGTTTATTGATGTCTTTTGTTTAAACTTTCCCAAGCCCCATTCTCCCCCTACATGCTGTTAGTTCCTACTCTCAGATTACAACTCATCTGGTACTTACATAGTTGATGGCATATTGTTTCCCTGGATTAGAATGTGTAATTTTCTAAACAGCAACTAAATCCATTACTTTTTGGTCTTACTCTGAGTTCTTAGGGTTTATCACAGCCCCTGTCACCCAGCAAGTATCTAATAAAAGCATGTTGACTGACTAGCCTCATTTTTCTCTAAATATTCCTTCCTTCACTTCCCATAAAAAAAAATCCAAAATAAAGCACAGAATAAACCAAATAAATACAAAATAAACATAGTTCAGTGAAGCTAATTATCAAGGATGATGTTTTGTTGTTGGCTTTTTTTCCCTTTTTTTCTGAGGCTGGGGTTAAGTGACTTGCCCAGGGTCACACAGCTAGGAAGTGTTAAGTGTCTGAGCCAGATTTGAACTCCGGTCCTCCTGAATTCAAGGCTTCTGCTCTCTCCAATGCTCCACCTAGCTGCCCCAAGGATGATGTTTTATTTCATGTTCAACCTTGGCAAATAAGAGAGTAGGAGATTCATTTTCAAATTTATTCGTTGGGGGCCAAGTTGGTCATTATAATTTCACAGCATCCAATTTCAGTTTCATTGCTCTTGCATCAGTTTTTACAAGTCTTCCCATGCTTCTATAATTTCATTTTTTCATATGAATCAGTGATATTACCTTATATTGTTGTTGTTGAGTTATTTTATTAATTTATTATTTTAGTTATTTTTCAGTCCTGACTCTTTGGGACCCCATTTAGAGTTTTCTTGGCAAAGACACTGGACTGGTTTGCCATTTCCTTCTCCAGCCCATGTTATGAATGAGAACTGAGGCAATCAGAGTTAATTGACTTGCCCACAGTCACATGACTAGTGAGTATCTGAAGCCAGATTTGAATTCAGGTCCTTCTGATTCCATGGCTGGTATTCTATCTCCTGTACCACCTAATTGTCTCTATATTTTTATATCCCAACTTACTTAACTTTTGCCCATTAGTGGATGTCTGCTTTGAAATGAATTCTTTTTAACCCAGTTTTTTTGGTTATGCAAGATGTTCATACATTTTCTGATAGTTTAAGAGAAAATAGTAAAGAATACAATATGAAATCGGTTAGCTTCTTGCCCTTTCTCAAATGGCATCATTTGACTTTGGAGTGTTGCTCTTGTAGCATGCTGGTATAATTAGCAACATGGTCTATATCTTAGAAAAAACTTAATATCCCTTCTAGTGATTTGTTTGATCACAAAATCTCAGAATCTGTTAAAAGGCACTATTTAGTCAACCCATATTTAACTAGGATTTTTCTTTGGGAGAATATCCCTGATATAATGGTCATCCAGCATTATACTTGAAGACCTTTAGTGATTGAATGCTTACTCATTCCCTCCTGTGGCAGGTCATTCAAATTGTGGACAGCTCTGATGGTTACAAAGCTTTTCCTTACATCATAGCTGAAATCTCAAATATCCATGCATAAATGAAGAAGGTATTGGTAATAAGCAAGGTGAACCAGTGGTTATGTTGCATTACCAGGGAGTCAAACTTGACCATAAACATTTGGTAAGATGGGAGTCCTGGATAAAATATGACTAAGAAAGGATCTACCTTATTTGAAAGAAATAAAATTAGTAAAGAGAAGTGGGATGTGGCAAATATGTTAGACATGTCAGATATAAATTTTATTTTATTTTATTTTAACATGTGCATTCTTTTATACATATTTCCACAATTATCATGCTACACAAGAAAAATCAGATCAAAAAGGGAAAAAATGAGAAAGAAAACAAAATGCAAGTAAACAGCAAGAAAAAAGGTGGAAATACTATGTTGTGATCCACACTATACTCTCTGGGTATAGATAGCTCTCTTAATCATAAGACATTGGAACTGGCCTGAATCACCTTGTTATTGAAAAGAGCCATGTCTATCAGAATCATTTGGTCTTATTGTTGCCATGTATAATGATCTCCTGGTTCTCCTCACTTCACTCAGCATCAGTTCATGTAAGTCTCTCTAAACTTCTCTGAAATCCTCCTGCTGATCCATTCTTACAGAACAGTAATATTCCATAACAGTCATATACCATGACTTTTTCAGCCATTCCCTAACTGATGGGCATCCACTCAGTTTCTTGCCACTATAAAAAGAGCTGCCATGAATACTTTTACACATGTGGGTCCTTTTCCATTTTTTATGATTTCTTTGGGATATAAGCCCAGTAAAAACACTATTGGATCAGATGGCATGCACAGTTTGATAGCCCTTTGGGCATAATTCCAAATTGCTCTCCAGAGTGGTTGGATCAGTTCACAACTCCATCAACAGTGTATTAGTGTTCCAGTTTTCCCATATCCCCTCCAACATTCATCATTATCTTTTCATGTTCAGATTATGGATTTTTAAAAAGTCCTTTTCTTTAAGATGCTTACATAATAATCATGACACAAATCATCTATTGTGATTTTGACTAAGGGAGTTTTGATCTAGGTAATCTTTAATAGCAATGGTTTGATAATAATTCCCAGAGCAAGAGATGGAAAGGGGGCTGGTATATATGGTGGGATGGGGAAGAGGCAAAGCATTAACACAATTTGCTTCCCTCAGTAAGTTCCATCTTTCTGGTAGATAAGTGGATCACATGTAAGCTGCTGGTTCCAACTTTCTTCTTCTGGGATCAAACAGTGTATATATATAGGCTTTTATATTCACAGAGTTTACCATCTATTTAATAAACATGCACAAATAACTGTAGTGAAAAGAAGGTGATAATTCTATATGAGAGGAACAAGGAAGGCTTGGTAGGAAACTGAAGGAGGGAAATATAATGTCTCTGTGCTCTGTGTTTGTCTAGTAAATATCTGGAAAATATCCACTGATTTTGAGATGGCAACCAGACTACCATGACTAAAAATCTGAAAATTGTGAGTTTGATGATGAGGTTCGAATGGAAAATTTGTATAATCCAAAAATCTTTAATTGCTGGCAGGAACAGGGAGCAAAGGCTGTGTCCAAATAAAGTTACTTGACTGAGAGTCTGTACACCCAATACCAGTCACTAGCCATGTGACCTTTGGCACCATATTTAATCTCTCCGACATTGTTTATTCTTTTATAAAATGGGATGGTTATTTCTGGCCTAACTTCTCTAGGTAATCTATAGTCATAATGAATGTGAAAGTACTTTAAATTGGATAGCATTAATAAAAAAGTTGGCTACTAATCTTTTCAAGTGAAATGTTGAAGCAAAGTAGGCAACAAAATTTCCAAAGTTGTTGTTTTTTTTCTCTTTTTAACATTCATTTTAAAAATTCTTTCGAGTTTGAAAATCTCTCTCCCTCTTGTATCTCTCCCACCTATTGAGAAAGAGCTATTTTCTCAAAAAAGAACAAAATCAAAAACAAAAAAAGAAGGATATAGGAAGATGGAAGGAAGGAAAGAGAGGAAAGAAAAAAGGGGGAAGAAAGAAGCTGACCCAAGCCCAGGAAACTTTAAAAGAATGATTGTATTTCTTAGGTGATAGTATTCCTTCTGGTTGGATTACAGAACCACTTGACCCCTCTGAATAGTCCTCCACAGAGTGTGATAATGCTCCCTAAACAAAAATATTTTGAATTGTGATATGGAATCAGACTGATATTTCCAGATTCTTGGCAAACAGCCTTGTGCTAGTTTATAGTTAATAGCTATACTCTGCATTCTTTTAGAATTAGGAACATAAAGTTGTATTGAAATTTTTTCAAAAGAAAGGAAGGAAATCTTTTCAAATTTTGAATGGACATCCATCAAATCTATACATTTTTTTGACCAATATTGCATTTATACCACTCCCATTTAGATAGTATTTTCGAATGGAATTTAGGTAGGGATTTTCTATTCTCTCCCTTCCCACTCATCCTAGTCTGAATGTGTTCCAAAGCTGTAACAACTTCCTCTCTCTGGTGCATGATCATGTCCATGGATCCTGGGGTACACTTGGGAACAAACTGAAACGCCCTGGCTTTAGATCTCCTGCAGCAGAGGAGGGCAAGGGTCTTTGTGCCTTGCTGAGGCAAGCCTCCAAAGCCCTCCCCTGATCTGGATGTTAGCTTTCTGCCAAAAGAACAGTATGTAAGGCTTGTGCTGTTGCTTCAAGCTCACGCTGTTTATCTTTCTTCTCTGTTCAGCTTTAGCATGCTTCCACCCTTATTAGGGTATATGTAACAGAGAAATTTACCCAAAGTGATTGGTATGAAAATAAACCCCAGAAAAAATATAGCAGGAAAAAGAAGGCTAGGTTTTCAGGGGAAGTATGGAAAAATAACCCCATATTTGTTACTGAAATGGTTATGTCTTGTTCTGTTTTTTAAATAATTCGTGCATCAAACAAAATCTTTTGGCATTCTGAACAAATCATACCTGTATTTTGCATATCTGAAAGTTCTGTCCACATCATTTGGACTGTTAATATTATTATTCTTGGATTATAATGATGATGTTTTGCTTTCTGCTGCATTGGAATGGAAGTGGCACAGGAACAGCATGTAAGGAGGATGGTTCTTTGATCATAATATGAACCAAGGATCACAATTTGCAAGTGTGGCTTGGTGGAAAGAGCTGAACTGGGGGCTTTTCCGGTGAGATGTTCTCATCATCCAGCCTTCTCATGTATCAAGTGGGGTTCATTCTATTTGCAATGATTACGAGCTATGATGACTCAGAGCTGAGAGGGACTTCTGTGAACATCTTGGTCCAAGGATTCTTTAACCACTGTGTTCTGGACCCCTTTTGCTATCTGATGCAACCTATGGACACACCCCTTCTCAGAATGCTGTTTTTTTTAATGTTTAAGGACATAATATGTAGGAAGACATGGGAAACCAACTATATTGAAATAATTGTCAAAATATTTCACATAATCAATTTATGGGCACCTCCATCATGCCTCCTTTGTCCCCTTCTCTCTACTTCAGTACTCACTAATTCAGGTCTTTAGCAGTTCTTGCATGGACAAGCAAGAACTTCCTCACTGATTTTCCTATCTGAAGTCTCTCCCTTTTTCAGTATTCTTCACCTACATACGTTAAAGACACAGAAAGGTTGATTATAATTTTCATGAGCTTGGGGAGTGATTCTGGCACATAAAATCATAATTTCTGTGACCCCTCAGTTTTCTCAACTGTAGAAAGTGTATGCGTGTGTCAGAGAGAGAGAGAGAGAGAGAGAGAGAGAGAGAGAGAGAGAGAGAGAGAGAGAGAGAGAGAGAGAGAGTGTGTTTGTGAGAGATTGAGAGAGAAAATAAGAGGGGGATGAAGAGGGGGAGGAGGAAGAGAAGGAAGGGGAAGGAAAGGGAAGAGAGAGAGGGAGGAAGAGAGAGAGAGGAAAAAAGAGAGAGAGAGAGGGAGAGAGAGAGAGGGAGAGAGAGAAGAAGAAGAAGAAGAAGAAGAAGAAGAAGAAGAAGAAGAAGAAGAAGAAGAAGAAGAAGAAGAAGAAGAAGAAGAAGAAGAAGAAGAAGAAGAAGAAGAAGAAGAAGAAGAAGAAGAAGAAGAAAAGAAAAAGAAGAAGAAGAAGAAGAAGAAGAAGAAGAAGAAGAAGAAGAAGAAGAAGAAGAAGAAGAAGAAGAAGAAGAAGAAGAAGAGAGAGGAGGAGGAGGAGGAGGAGGAGGAGGAGGAGGAGGAGGAGGAGGAGGAGGAGGAGGAGGAGGAGGAGGAGGAGGAAGAAGAAAGATTTGAAATTAGATCTTGACTCCATATCCAGTGCTTTATCCACTCTACCAGTTGGCTGCACCTAAATTTAGAGGGGGCCAAGATAGCTATTCTCAAGTATTTAAAGGACTGTCTTATAGAAGAAAGACTAGATTCATTCTAATTGATGCAAGAGGACAGAACTAGGAAGAGTGAATAAAAGTAGCAGTTAGGTTTTGACTTTAAGAAAATAAAAACATATTTTAAAAGTCCTAACAATTTTATTGTTTAGTTGTTTCAGTCATGTTTGATTCTTCATGATCCCATTTTGGGTTTCTTTGGTAAAGTTACTACTTTCCTATTTTCTTCTTCAGCTCATTTTTACAAATGAGGAAACTGAGGCAGACAGGCTTAAGTGACTTGCCCAGGGTTACACAGCTAGGAAGTATCTGAGTCTGGATTTGAACTCATTAAGATGAGTCTTCCCGACTGTGCCATTAGTGCTAACAGATCTGTTCAAGAGTAGAAATTGGCTGCTTCAGAAAGTCAACCATTTCCTATGAGTGGAGGTTAAGATTTATTTGGAGGAAAACATTTGTTGGCTGTGTTATCTGGAGTCATCTTGCCTGTTCAAGATGGATTGGATGAGGTGGTTTCTGATTCTATATGCAAAGAAAAGAGTACTGGTCCAAAGGCTTTGTTTTGGCCCTGATTTCTTCTCTTCAGCTGCATCACCATGCACCTCAATGTCCTTATCTGCCAAATGTGGACCAGTGCTTTTGATATCCACATAATGGGGTTGCTGGAAAGTGCGTTCTTCGTGTACCATAAAATTCTGTGAATTCTTACAATAATGAATCCATGTGTTTCAACACACAAGAAAATGATCCTCAGTTTCTTGGAGAGATCAGAAGATACAGCACCAACTGTCCAATGTCCAAGAGGAGAAGTAGTTTTGTGGTTGAGCAGCATCCAGGTTTTTCTTGTTTGGGATTAGGATGCATCTTCCTGTAAATTTTTCAGTTACTTCTTCCACGATTATTGATGAAGTGAATTCATTCCCTATGGTTAAGCAATATTTTCCAATGGGAAATCAAATTTTGTTTTGTTTCTTCTCCTCTTTCAAATCGAGAGCCTTGTTTTGGTTCTCAGCCCTGGTCTACACACAAATGACCATCTGGTGTCCAGCTGTTGCATCAAAATGGAAAGTTTTTTGCTCCAGCAGCCTAGAGACTCCCTTTATACCTATAGTCACCTTTCCTAAGTGGGAATAGCTGGGTGGAGCACCCATTTGTTGTCTACGTGGGAAACAGATATGGAGGGCATGTGAAAGGCCACATCCTCAGTCCCATTACCATGGTCGTTCCCACTGGGATTACTCTTGTCTAGACACATTGAAAAGGATGAGTTATCTTAAATCTGAAGGAGGCCATCCTTCCTGGAAGCCTTGCTTTCCTGGAGAAGTCATAGTGTCAACCACTGAGCTACAGGCTTCAGCCAAGTGCATGTTCCAGTGGTCATTAGAAACTGTTTGTTGAATGTTGACAGTACACTCAGGGCTGGAGAATAGCCCAGTTTCCCTTTTCCACCCATACCCCGACAGTCAGAGAATGTAATTAGGACACAAAATGCCCCATTCTCAGGACACACACATTACAACCTGTGATTTCACTGATGTAGAGAGCTCTCTCATGATGAAACTCCTTCTACCAACATAATCTGGCACCTTCTCTCTAATTGATAGTCTCAGGAGAGATGCCTGAAGCCATGGTGTCAGATTCAAATAGAAACAGATCTCTGACTTGTTGCTGGCTGCCGACTACAGTGTTTTTTTCTTAGTAGTTTCTTGAGTTGTTATGGACTTACCTCCCACACCCAAACCATAAAAGAAAGAAAATCCCAAGACGAAGCTATTTACCAGTAGTCTGCCATCTGGTACAGTCTCCACTACTGGTTGTTTTGGTACTCAGACAATAGCCAGAAAGACTTTTGTGGGGTCTATATTTATGCCTCAGAAGGACCTACTAGGCTTTTAACACTATTTACAGAGACTTTGAGAATATCTGGTTAATTTTATACAATGAAGAAGCATTAGAGTATGGTTTTGAGAAGAGGAGAGCTCATTGTTCATATAGGTGGTACACTGGATAAAGTACTATATCTGGAGGTGGGAAGAGCTGAGTTGAAATTTGGCCTCGTGCATGTATTAGCTGTTTAATCCTAGGCAAATTGTTTCATTCCCATCTGCCTCACTTTCCTTGTCTGTAAAATGGGGATAATAACAGTGCCAACCTCCCAAGGTTCTTTTGCAGTTAAAATGATATAATTAAAATAATAATTATAATAAAATAATATAATAATAATAAAATAATATAATTAAAATAATATTCTTAAAATGCTTTACAAATTTAAAGTATTATGTAAAAATTAAGAGCTCATAATAATAATTAGTAATATTAATCATATTGATAACAATAATAAATATAAATTATCGATATCTCAGAGAACCAAAGCTTTTTGTAGATCAACTTTTCTCATTAGTCATCATTTTCTTCCCAGTTTCCTCTTGCTTCCAGGAAGATGAAAATAAGTCATCTCCTTATATCCCAAAGAGATCTTAAAGGAGGAAAAGGGACCTGCATGTGCAAAAATGTTCGTGGCAGCCCTTTTTGTAGTGGTTAGAAACTGGAAATTGAATGGATGCCCGTCAATTGGAGAATGGCTAAATAAGTTATGGTATATGAATGTTATGGAATATTATTGTTCTGTAAAAAACGATCAGCAGGATGATTTCAAAGAATCCTGAAGAGACTTACTTACATGAATTGATGCTAAGTGAAATGAGCAGAACAAAGAGATCATCATACATGGCAACAAGAATATTGTATGACGATCACTTCTGGTGAACGTGGCTCTTTTCAACAGTGAAATGGTTCAGACCAGTTCCAAAGATCTTGTGATGATGAGAATCATGTGCACCCAGAGAGAGAACTGTGAGAACTGAGTATGGATCCCAACATCCCAACATAGAATTTTCACTCTTTTTTTTTTTTTGTTGTTGTTGTTATCTTGCTGCTCAAGAAAAATCAGAAAAAATAGGAAAATAATTAAGAAAATAAAATGCAAGCAAATTATATAAATATGTATGCATATATTGGATTTAGCATATATTTCTACCATGTTTAACATATATTTGATTACTGCCATCTAGGAAAAGGAATGGGGGAAGGGGAGAGAAAATTAAAGCACAAGGTTTTGCAAGGATTAATGCTGAAAAATTATCCATGCATATGTTTTGAAAATAAAAAGCATTAATAAAAATTTAAAAAGAGGTTATCTCCTTTTAAAGACCTGATGTCTTTATTTATGATAGCTCCCAAAACTTTCATTGTGTTAGGGAGGAAGTATTTATAAGAGCTGTCCCCCAACTATTTTTCCCCTTGACACTAGACCATAGGAAAAAGTATTAACTATTTTTCAGTTTATACAATCTCAGAAATTTTGTGGTGAAAACACATTTTCCAATGTGAACATTTCTCTACTATGAGTTTTTGGGCTTTATGTTTTTAATGCAATCAGCGGCTTAGGTCATGAATTTCAGTAATTCAGCTCCTTGGTGACAAGATGGATTTGCTGGACAATCATGGGTAAGTTGCCGAACCACCGTGTGCCCTACTTTCTTCCATCCTCAAGTGGATGTAATTATACTCAATTTCTTGGATATCCTTGGTTGAATTAGTTTTCCCCACCGTGGTTCTGTGAAGGCAGAGTGCCCTACTAATGTGGGGTTGGTGGTATATGGGAGGAGCACATTGGGATCTTCTGCTTTTAAAGCAAGTTAAATGGGTTAAGATAAAAACCTTCATGACACAGAATCCATTGAATCAACTTACTCAGTTAAGCAGCTGGTTGTTATTGTTGTTTTATTTTTTCTTTATTGGAGGGACAAGGGTAGGTGAAGAGGATGAGAAAAAAGCATGGAATTATAAAATGAATTGTTTAAAAAGCAGCTTCCTGGATATGTTTTGAGTTAGCTATATATATATGTATATATATATATATATATATATTCAGTGATTGCACTGTCTATAACTATATCTACAGAAATGAATATTCACATTCATAATGATTCTATAAGATTCCAGTTATTCAAAGATTCAATAACCACTGAAATAGAAAAGGGAATAAGATAGTCTTGGGCATTTCATTCATTCTTTTGAAATGATCTTAATGCTTATTTCTGATTACATTATTTCCTTTATGGTCTAAAGGATAAAACACAATTTTTTTCATAGAACAAGTTTATAATTTATGTTTATTGAAGTTAATTTGCCAGATTATAGAAATGACTCTGAGAATGAGCAGATTTTATACACGTTTAAAAAATATTCAAATGATAAAGTTACTTGGAGATCATTAAATCCAATCTCATTTTACATGGGGGAAACAGATTGAGAAAAAGTGACTTGCTCAAATTTTTACATGGAATAAATGGGGGAACCAGAATCAGAACCCAGGTATCCAGGGTCTGAGTCCAGTTCTTGTCCCACAGACTCTCATTGTCACATGAAAGTTGTTTCTTTTGAGCTCATTCCTACCATGCTGGGAAAATATCTGACATGGCCCTTCTAGTCTGCCCATAACTCTGGGAACTGGGTTCGTTATAAAACACAAATTCTTAATTTGGCATTTAAGCTAGGTGGCACAGTGAATAGTGTTCTGAATAAGGAAAGCAGAAGTTAAAATATAAGCTCGGATGTTTTCTAGCTGACCCTAGAGTCTTTATAAGGAGCTAAAACAAAAAGACTTTTATTCTCAATGTTCAGTTACTAAGAAACTCTATGTTTGTAGAATGATCCATCCTCTTTGTCTTCTGGAAGGAACAACACCCTACAGTATTTTAACAATTTATTTTTTTAAGTTATGGAACAAAACAAATATTTCTATAATATAGTACAATTTTTAAAAAATGGTTGATATGAAATTGCTAATATGCTATCTACAACTTATTATTCCTTTCAAACATACAAGAAATTATCATGTAAATTTCTTTTCTTCTTTCCTCCCATCTTCTGTTCTAGATGGCTACCATTAGACACAAATATGTGTGCATATATATAAAATTGTTACTTTATCAGTTTTTTTTCTGGATTCCCATATGCCCTTAAAGTTAATTTGGGTATTTATAACAGTCAAAATAACTTATTCACTCAGTATTTTTATTTTGTTTTTCTTAGTATATTATATGTAAATGGTCAAAAGAATGTGAAATGTTTAAAGAATAATGCAGGAAGAAATTCAAAGAGAGGTCAATTTGAAGATAAATTTGCATTTATCCTGAAGAGCTTAGCCTGGGTAAAAGATAAAATAAGAAAAGAGAAAAAAAGAAAGAAAGAAATAAACACCCAAAGATATAATAGAAAAAAGGAACTGGGGTTTCTGGAAAGAAAATAATGTTGATTTAAAAGCATCAGAATGGTTTGAAAAGTAAGAAGCTGGCTAGAGAAAAGTTGAGTGTTTATGAATTTAAGACTTCACACCCAAAGGAAGCAAAGGGTTGAGTAATTTCAAGAAGGGTGGCCCTGATGCTGAGTGAAAAAAAAAAAAAATTCTGCGTCTTTTTTTCCTTTTTCTTGCCCTGATTTCCTTGCTTAGATATACAAATGATAATATGCTTGTCAGATCACAGGCAAAAGTGTGAAGCCCCATCTTCATTCCATACATTTCTTCATGAAATCAATCTTCATTCTCCCTTTAATGGCACCTAGAGTTCTTTCCATATCAAAATCTGTTTTCACAACTCTTTGGCATCCAGGTCTATCAGTGAAGATATTACACAAATGGGCTTCCAAATGGAACACATTTGAGAACTATATAAAAGTGTAAAGGGAAGAGTCTCTTCTCCCTCCCCTTCCCCCTTTCTTTTCTCAACTTTCTCTTTATACTCCTTTCCTGCTTTCTGTTTGTCTCCATCTTCCTTTCCTTTCCCTTTCTCTCTCAATTTTAATGATCACTCTTCCTTAAATTTATGAAGGAAAAAGAGAAAACACCTGGGAATGTCTAACAAAGGTTCTAAATTTTGGCAAAATAGCTTTCAAAAGATTCTGAGAAGGAATAGATACTTATGGATGGGAAAGAGGGAAGGAATAAGGATTTATCAAATGTCTACTAAATGTTAAGTGCTTTACAAAAATGATCTAATTTGACTCTCACAACAAACAAAAGTAGGTGCCATTATGATCTCCATTTTATAGTTGGGGAAGCTGAGACAGAGTTCAGGTGACTTGTCCAGGGTCACACAATTTGGAAGATTATAAAGCCAGATTTAAACTCAGATCTTCCTACTGCCAGATCAGAACTCTATTCATTGTATGACCTAACTCTGTTGAATATACTTCCTATAGAGGAAGTAAGCTCCACAGGAATGAGAAGCTTTTGGGAATGAAATTATGAAGCCAAAAAAAAATTCCAATGAAAAGGGAAAGGGGATGTTATCTAAAAAAAATCAATGTGGGTATGGGTCTCTCTCTCTCTCTCTCTCTCTCTCTCTCTCTCTCTCTCTCTCTCTCTCTCTCTCTCTCTTCATACATACATACATATATATATATATATGTATATGTCAATCGATTCAGATTAAAAAAGAATATCTTGTGAATATAATATGGAAGCAAGAAATGGTAACTGAAAATGAATATAAACTGTGCCGTGAGTTTGTACGCAACTTATTAAAAGCAAACCAGTATGAGTGAAGGTCACTAAGGAAAATTAACAATAATACAGAGCAGAGCTAGAGCTAGGCAACTAAAGGCCATCACAAATTCCAGAAAGGATTGATCTCTTAGCTGGGGCAGAGAAGAACCGGAAAAAAAGAGAGAGGGAGAAAGAAATTAGAAAGACAGAGGACAGAAGGAGAAAGGGAGGAAGATAGGAACTTTCCTTTCTATAATTCTTGTGTCCCAAAACTATTTTCTTTGGAAGTTATCATTAATGTAAAAACTTCAATAATACAAAAATAGAATCAGAATTAGATAAGTGGCCAGAAAATTGCAGTTCACTGTCCTTGGTTTTGGTTGTTAGCTTTGTTAACTACTCTTTATGAAACTGAAGCGTAAATTACTTTGGTCACATAATGAGAAAACAGGACTTATTGGAAAAGACCTTGATGCTGGGAAAGATTGAAGGCAAAAGGAAAAGGGGATGACAGAGGATCTGGTATTTAGACAGAGTCATGGAAGCAATGAGCATTAGCTTGGATAAACTTTGGGAGATAGTGAGAGATACAAGATGTGCTTGTGCCATCTGTGAGCTCATGAAAGGTGGGATAAGACTTAAAAGACTGAGCAATAATAAGAAACTGAAAGAAGAGGTTTAAAGAAGGGATAGAACAACACCTGGGATGGGTAAAGTGATGATAACATATGATGGAGAGAAGGTACCTAACTTTTCTTTTATTTATTTTCTCTCCTAAAGAGATGCTCTATGTTGAAATCTGTACTTACCTCCCCTCCCATATCTCCAAGTGTGATTTGTATAAAATATTAATGTGCTTTATTGTCTGAGTTACTTTTTAATATTTTAATTTTCTAATAGAATGTAAGCTCCTTGAAGACAGACACTTATAGCCTTTATCTTAGCATCCTGAGTGGCTAGCATAGTATCTAAAGCTTAATAAATGCTTCCTGTGTTTAGTTTTCTTTTCTGCTTGTACTGTCAATATTTGGTCAGGAAAGGAAATTCTGGGTGTCACAAAAAAGGAAAGCAGAAATAATTTCCTTTCATGCTTTTGCACCAAAAATTCCCTACAGATTCTGACTGAGCTCCCCTACATATAATCCACTTGAAAATTATGGCACTGCAACATTAGCATTCCCTCTAAATAGATGCGACTTGGAATTGTTAGAGATGGAAATGGAACTTCATCTATTTTTCTTTGATTTTCAAGATAATACACTCATAGAATAGAAAAAGAAAAACTGAAAAGATATTTTCAAATCATCTAATTTTTCTTCTCGTTTTATAAATGACAAAATTGAGCCAAGTGCTTTTTCTAAAGTTTATAGTAAACCAGTGAAACCAGGACTATAGATCCTAGGGACGGGGTTTATTAATTTCAAGTTCAATGGGAATTGTCTTATAACCATACTGTATCAATTATCAGATGTACTCAGACAGCTGCCAATTTGTAACTGCAGCCCCTCCCTTAAGCTCCAATCCCACATCTCTAGCTGCCTGCTGGATTTATCTCTGCTTACGTGTTCCGAATTCAACGGAGATCCGAGCTATACCCACTTCTAGGCAGCAAAATAGTGTAGTGAATTAGGCCAACCTAATCAAATTCTTCCCCAGATACTTAGTAGTTGGGTGATCCAGGCCAAATCATGTAACCTTTCTCAATCTCACTTTCCTCATGAGGAAAATAATAGCACTTAGTTCTCAGAATTGTTGTGTAGATCAAATGAAGTTAGAATGGTAAAGCATTTGTGAATGTAAAGTGCTGGGTAAATGCCATTATTCTCATTAATTTCTGTTGATGTTGCAATCATCCTCCCTGTTGTTCAGTCTCAAAAACCTCCCTCATTCCTGGCTTTTCCCCTTAAGCTTTTAATTGCCAAGTGGTTAGTGCTGCCTTCAAAATATAAAAGTTTTTAGTGGCTCCTCGTTGCCTAAAAAATAAATATATTATCATAACTTCAAAAAAAGGCATCATGTGGGTCTTTGAAAGGCTCATCACACTGTGTGTATGTAATAAATGTTTACCAAATAAATTAATTGGATCAATAGCGATGTCCTTTCTTTTCTTCAAAGTCCAGTTCAATTATTACCATTTTCCCAACTAGAAGAGATCCCCTACAACTTTGCGGGGAAATTTCCCAGATGTATAGTCATTATCTAGCTTAGGTTGTGTTCCGATGTGTGTACATCTTAATGTTCTTACTAGGTTGTAAGTAGGGGTTGTTTTATGATTTCATTTGCATAAAAGGAGAATGATGCAGTAGCTAGATTGCTAGACTTGGAGTTAAGATTTAGATTCAGATTCTGTCTCTGACTCTATTGAGTGTATACAAGGCAAATCACTTAATCTGTCTTAGTCTTGGTCAACTTTCTAAACCTTGTTTTAATTGGATTATCATTGCAGTAACTTCCCATTTTAGCTAATTATTGTTAATTTAGAAATATTCTTTCTTCCCTCTCCCTTTCTCCCCCTTCCTTCCTGTTCTTTCTTTCTTTCCTTTCACTTTATCTCCCATTTTTTTCTTTCTGTCCTTTCTCCTCCCCTTTTTTCCCCTCTCCCTTTTCCTTTTTTCTCTCCTTTCTTTTATCCCCTTTCCCCTCCCCTTTTCTCTTTCCTTTCCCCCCTCCTTCCCTTTCCTTCCCTTTCCTTCCCTTTCCTTCCTTCCTTCCTTCCTTCCTTCCTTCCTTCCTTCCTTCCTTCCTTCCTTCCTTCCTTCCTTCCTTCCTTCCTTCCTTCCTTCCTTCCTTCCTTCCTTCCTTCCTTCCTTCCTTCCTTCCTTCTTTCCTTTCTTCTCTCTCTCCTTCCTTCCCTCCTTCCCTCCTTGCCTGCCTGCCTGCCTGCCTTCTTTGCCTCTCCCTTCTTTCCTTTTTCCTTTTGTTCTTCTGAAGGATCCACATTTAGTGCTCTGATACTTTTGTTATACCTCAAAGGTCTCCTAAAATGTGCTGTTGCCTCCTTTTAGAACTTCTTAGATTTCTCCATCCTGCTGTTGATT
Organism: Sminthopsis crassicaudata; assembly: GCF_048593235.1. Taxonomy (NCBI): domain Eukaryota; kingdom Metazoa; phylum Chordata; class Mammalia; order Dasyuromorphia; family Dasyuridae; genus Sminthopsis; species Sminthopsis crassicaudata. Next base: position 216,348,087 of record NC_133622.1, on the reverse strand, counting down.
CCTCCTTTTTCTTAATTTCTTTAGTATATGTCTATACCTCACAAATTGTCCCCTGATCCTGGCTTCTATTTTTCTGTGCTCTTTTGTTTTTCTAGTTGCATATGATCTTATTTTTTCTTCAGCACAAATATATGATTGCAGCATTCATTTCTCCCTTATAATCCAGGCCTCAGTAAATTAGTATAGCACTCTGAGTAAGCGTTGAAAGCATGCCTTTTGACTGATGTACTCCCATCAGCTTCAGCCCAGGTCAGAAAATGAGGCTCATTGAAAACCAGTTTATAGTTCTTTCCAACAGTTAAGGATAAGTCTCGGGGATACATTTTTCTAATGTCCCTCTAGCTTAGGTGCCCTGCACTGTTGGGAAAAGCCAGGACCTTCTTTTATCCATTTATGAAACAAGACTTCCAAGATAGAGTGAGCAGGAGGGACACACTGGGAAAATACTTTCTCTGTCAGCACTGCAGTATTAATGGCATTTGCTACATTGCTAGGTCATAAATAATAGTCCATTCTTCTCTCCAAAGAGAAGGGAGTTTGGCTTCCAGGCCAGAAGCACAATGTGAACAAGACCAAGTTTCCATAAGTTCAAAATGACATGGATTACATGACATCTGACCAATCCATGGGGATTGGAACAATAAGTATTTCTTTAACAGCCCTTTGCAGTGAATTACGTTTTGTTGCCATGAAGCCCTTAAAATAGATCTGATCTTATGTTTCCTATATCCAGAACTAGTGCTGTGCTGGAAAGGGAACTAGGCCAGGGGCCAAAAGATCTATGTTTGGGCATTATATCTGCCATTTACTACCTATGGAAAGGCAGTTCCTTCTCTTCACTGAGACTCAGTTACCTCATCTGTAAAATGGATCAGCAAACATTTGTTTCCCACATTTCAATACAATTAGAGTTGTATTTTTTAAACCCCACAGAGACAGCAAGGTATATAGGGGATGGTCAACTTTGAATCTAGTTGTTTGATTTCAATCTTTGACCTGGGATGCAGTCTGGCTGCCTGATCTTGAGTCAGTCATGGAGCTTGTCCCTGCCTCAGATGACTTTTTCCAAATTCTCAGATGCAGAATAGTTGAAGTCCTGCATTAGTGAAGGGCATTTCCTCATTGAGTCATTCCTAACAATAATGAAATCAAAAGTCAGGACAAAAAAAGGTTCCATATAAATAGAAAATTAATATATTGAGAGAGAGAGAGAGAGAGAGAGAGAGAGAGAGAGAGAGAGAGAGAGAGAGAGAGAGAGAGAGAGAGAGAGAGAGAAGGCCCTAGTGGATAGAAAGGTTTTCTCAGAACTAGAGAGACTCACCTTCAGAGAGTTAAAATCTGGCCTTGGACTCTTACTAGTTGTAGGACCTTGGCAAGTCACTTAACCATGGTCTGCCTCATTTTCCTCAGCTGTGAAAATGGGGATCATAATAGCATTTCCCTCTCAGGGTTGTTGTAGATCAAACACCTTATATGTTCAAAGTGCTTAGAATAGTGTCTGGAAGACAGCAGATGCTTAATAAATCTTCTTCTTCCTCCTCCCCTCCTTCTTCCTTTCCTTTCCTGTTTCCTTTCCTTTTTCCCTTTCTCCCCCTTCCCTTTCTTCCCTTTCCTTTTCTCCCCTTCCCTCTCTTCCACCCTCTTTCCCCTCTCACTTTCCCCTTTCCCTCTCCCTTTCCCCTTCCTTTCTCCCCTTTCCTTTCCCCCTTCCCTTCCCTTTTCCTTTCCTTTCCCTTTCCTTTCCTTTGCCTCTGTCTTCCTTTCCTTTCCTTTCCTTTCCTTTCCTTTCCTTTCCTTTCCTTTCCTTTCCTTTCCTTTCCTTTCCTTTCCTTTCCTTTCCTTTCCTTTCCTTTCCTTTCCTTTCCTTTCCTTTCCTTTCCTTTCCTTTCCTTTCCTTTCCTTTCCTTTCCTTTCCTTTCCTTTCCTTTCCTTTCCTTTCCTTTCCTTTCCTTTCCTTTCCTTTCCTTTCCTTTCCTTTCCTTTCCTTTCCTTTCCTTTCCTTTCCTTTCCTTTCCTTCTTTCCTTTCCTTTCCTTTCCTTCCTTTCCTTTCCTTTCCTTTCCTTTCCTTTCCTTTCCTTTCCTTTCCTTTCCTTTCCTTTCCTTTCCTTTCCTTTCCTTTCCTTTCCTTTCCTTCTTTCCTTTCCTTTCCTTTCCTTTCCTTTCCTTTCCTTTCCTTTCCTTTCCTTTCCTTTCCTTTCCTTTCCTTTCCTTTCCTTTCCTTTCCTTTCTCCTTTCCTTTCCTTTCCTTTCCTTTCCTTTCCTTTCCTTTCCCTTTCCTTTTCCTTTCCTTTCCTTTCCTTCCTTTCCTTTCCTTTTTTTCCTTTCCTTTCCTTTCCTTTCCTTCCTCCCTTCTTTCTCCCTGCCCTAATCTGCAAATTTGAGCAAATGTAATCTTTTTAGCATATTGTGAAAGAGAATCCACATCACTAGGCAGAATAGGACAGTCCTATTATTTGAATAGAGGAGGACTTTTTAGCTGTGAAGGAACAGAACGTGCACTTTTCCATCTTCCCATCAGTGTCCAATCACGTGGAAATGCTCATAACAGAAAAGGATTTCCAGCACCTTTGTCTTTGTCACTTGTACTCTCTCTATCTGAGTCCACTCTGCCCTAGGTCTGTATATATTTGTAGGAGGATGTGCACAAGGAGAGAGAATGTTTTGTACCAGACTGCTCTTATTGTGCTCACTTAGTAAATACCCTTTTCAAAGGTTACTTAAGGCTGATTGAGTAAATTGACTCCTAACTGATAATACTGGATGAATGGAAAAAGTATCCATGACACACTGGACTATGTTCAAAGCTGAACAGTTAATCCCTCTTCTCAAGGAGCTCACATTCAGTTGGGGGAGATAAAACATGAGGAAGGTTTTCTTCAAAAAATCAGATGCTGGTACCATGATCCTCATGGCTCAGTGGCAAAGCAGGTAATAATGTCTCTTCCTTAATGCTATTTCCACTTGAGGTTAAGAGCACACTAGTGAGGGCTGAGACAATAGCATCAAAGGTCCCTCAGGGTTATCTCTTATAACACTTTGGAAGCTCTACTTATAATAAATACTGGAGTTGGGATAAGGATTTTCAGAGCATGCATGAGATCCATTCCTACCTAGAAATATAGATTTTTGAAACATTGTAAAAGGGAATACTTTAGTACATTTAAGCTAGTCTTTCAGTTGACCATCAAAAAAAAAAAAAATATATATATATATGTATATGTACACATTTTTTATGTGTGCCACAAACACTGATCTTATTTCACTTCAGGATTTCCATCTACATATTATAAAATTTTAGCTGGAAGAAACCCTAGAAGTCTTGTCAACAAATGAAATTGAGGAGCCTGGTGGTAAAGACCTTGTCCAAGGTCATTCAGTTGGTCTTCATCTGATCTGAAGTAGTGAAGGGAAGGAAGGGAGAGAGACAGGAAGAAGAGATAGAGAAAGAAAGAGAGGGCAGAGGATGAAGAATGGAGAGGATAGAAAACTCAATCAACAAATATTCTTTAAACACCTTAGTGTGTCAGGCAATGTACCTAGAATATAGACAAAAATGAAAAAAAAAGTCCCTGCTCTTAAGGAATATATATTCTATGGCAGGCAACATATCCATCCATCTGTCTATCTATCCATTGATCCATCCATCTATCCATCCATCTACTCACCCATCATCCATCTGTCTATCCATTTAATCATCTATCTATTCATCCTTCCAGCTACTTGCCCATTATTCTGCCTTTCTAATCTATCAATCAATCTAGTTATTCATACCTTTATCTACCCATTCACCCATCTACTTGTCTATTCACCTATCAACTCATCTGTTTGCCTATTTGTCATCTATCTGTTCATCTGTCTGCCTATCCACCTGTCCATTTCTCTGTGTCTCGGTCTCTCTCTCTCTCTCACATACAGACTTTTCGCAGGTTATGTTAAAGGAACAGCAAAGAGTTTAATGTACTAGACCATCAACAGGATGAATTGAATCAGACTTATGAATGAGGAGGAGTGTGGGAAAGACAGAGGAAAAGAGAAAATGCTAGAGCAGGAAAATAAAATACTTGATTAACATGAATTATAGGAATTATAGGAGAGAGGGGAGAATGAGATGTGGAGAGATAAGGGAGGAGAGAAAATAAGAGGTCAGAAGAAGGTTGCATGTTTTTAGCTAAGGGTGTGTGTGAGAAAGACAGGTGGTGAGGAAGAGAGAAAGAGGAATGAGGGAGAGGAGAAACAGACAGACAGACAGACAGAGGTTCCTATATCCCTTTGTCCCTTTCAAGTGAAATCTTAGTACCACCCCAGGCCCATTAGCTAGAGAGGATTGTTTCACCTTGCCTTACAATATACCACCAACCCAGAATCCTCACCTGACAGGGCTATAGACTTTGTTTATCCTCTCTGCTTAGAAATCCCTGAGAAATGTCAAGTATTTTCATCCACAAAGCAGAAATCATTGACTTCCCATTTCTGGGAAAGATGCCCATTTCTATATTGTAAATACAATATTGATTTTCCCATCTTTTCTCAAGTGTAAAGCCAAACAACTTTATCTTGCTTACTTTCTCCCTGTCTTATTATCACCATTCAAGTGTCAGGAGACTTACACAATATTGGATTTGTGTTAGGCAACTCCCACTCCCTCTGTAGTGGGCTGTATGGTAGAATGAATGTGTCACTGAAGATAAACTCATCCTGTTCCTTGACGAGGAAAGCCCATACAAAACAAAAGGGAAAAGTAAGATGGTTATCAGTATCCAACAGAAATAAGAATAGCCAACTGGTGATGTGCATAGGAGAGTGTGTATGCCCTATGATTGTTTGGAAATTAATATCTGTACATCAATGTAGATACCAAATGCACAATCATTTAGAAATCTACATATATCACTTATCTGGGAAGTGATTTTACAAGATTGAATAGTGTATATATAACTGATATTTATCACATATATTCATCACTATATGAAAGTCATCATTTATTTGCCTTTCCCTTCCTTCTGCTCAGTAATAGGATTGAAAATAACCAAATATAGTTTAGAACAGACCTCCATGGCCTTTTATTTCAACATTTACTCGATAAAAATATCCCCTCTAGAGCATACCAACATCTGATCATTGGACCTTTGCTGGGACTGATGGGCAGGACCACTGCCTCCTGAACTGTATTTTTATGTTGCCCAAATCATTAGAAGGTTTTCCTTTACATGAAGTTTAAGTCTGCCTTTTTATACTCTGTTCAATCTTTTTTTTTTATTTTATTTTGTCTTCCTAGGCCGTGGAGAATAAGTCCAATAATGTCTGATTCTTTCTGACTGAATTTGGAGTTTTCTTGGCAAATGTACTGGAGTAGTTTGTTATTTCCTTCTTCAGTAGCTTTTACATGTAAGAAACTGAGGCAAACAGAGTTAACTGTCTTGCCCAGGGGGACACAGCTAGTAAGCACATGAGGCCAGATTTGAACTCAGGAAGATGAATCTTTTTAATTCCAAGTCCAAAGCTCTGTCCACTATGCTACCTAGCTGCCAACCTTTCAAATATAATTTCTTTAAGTTCTCCAACTCCAACTGCCATTACCAAGGGCCACTGTTTGTATTGCTTCTCATAAGCTCTCGCCACTATATCCCTTTTGACAATCACCCCGTTAGACTTAATTAGCTTTTGGAACAGATTATTTACTGAAAATTTAGAATAAGAAGTATAATTATCCAGTTCTAAGATATTTTTCTTCTAACACACAAGGGCCTTTGGGAGAATGGGCTCAAAATTAAATCAAAGATACACACAATATATAAGAAAATGATGACTCAATTCCTGATTACTAGAAGCCCTTTTCTCCCCCATGAAGTACCAACATATGAGTACATCCCCTGGGTTTCATTGTTGGATGTCTTTGCAGAGTCCATAATAGACAATCTTTTCTGGTGGAAGGGATCACACTCCTTGAAACTGCTCCTGAAGAAAAGTTGGGGGTCAAGCCTTTTATATCCATGTCTATTGCTATCAGATATAACATCTCCTTTCGTAGGTGACCATCTGCTAGTCTTCAGTATGTCTCTCTTCTCTAGTTGGATGTCTTATTTCTTGCTATTCCCCTTTCTCCACTGACATGGTGAATGAAGGGTGTGAGGAATGAAAAAATGATTCTTGGAGTTCTTCCACCACCAAATTCCACCACCAGCCCCCAAGGGCTTCCAATTTGTTTGATGAGCTATTTATGCTCTTCCTTTTTGACTTTATTGACGTGTCTAGGATCATAATGTAAAAACAACCTTGTTTTAAAAACTTAATTATGAGTCTGCTGATTGGATGAGATGGGAGTGTAGCGAGTTTCCATTTCATGGATTTTTGAATAAAGGCATTGTGTCTTTTATTCTCCAGGCCAAGAGTAAAGCGAAACCTTCTAAGTTCCCTGAACTAATTTCCATGTGGCTTCAACTTGACTTTTCTTTTCTCAGTTGTGCTATGTATACTCTCCAGGTTAATGATGATAATCATAATAATATTAGGAAACATAATAATAACTGACAGTTATATCATATTTTAGAGTTGGCAAAGCACTTTCTCTCTTCTGATATTGACTCCAGACTAATGAGGTGGATTCACCCCAAATTTGTACTCCAATATAAACCTTAATTTTATAGATGAATGACTCCAAGGGAAATTGAGTTTTAATTAGAAAAATTAAGTAACTTGTAAATCATCTTTTTAAGTGTCTTAGGCAGAATTTAACCCTAGGATTATCTGATCCTAAATCTAATACTTTGGCCACTATGTCAGTGTCTTGTGGAAGAGAGGTTTGATATATTTTGCTTGATTTTAGGGAAACTGCCTCTGGAACTAGTTTGAGGAGATGAATTCAGACTCACTTGTAAAAAAAAAAGTAGGGAGGGTTATTCTTTATATCTATGTTTAAGAAGAAAATATCTGAGGTATCTTTCAAATCTAGGATTCTATGACTCTATGAACTTTTTCCAAAGATGGTACTGGGATCTTGTTAAAAACCAATTGATATTTCCAACTGGAAGTAAATTCCCCTGTATTCCCACTACCCAAGAACTTCATTAACTCCCATAACATACTTCCCCATGCTTTTGTGTATTAGGATGGAATTCTTGTCTTACTGCTAAGTCTAAAGAAGGCAGAACTTGCTTTTTATGATGGCTCAAGGTCATTGTCCTAAATAGCCATTGTTGTACTTATTAGTGCAGTTTTTTAGTTTGTCTTCCTGCTCTCTCAGATCTGGGTCTAATTTGTCAACTCTGTAATCCCTATTCCTGCTTTTAATAGTCTTCCTCCAGACATTCTGGCCCTAGTTATCTATTTCTAATGTAGTATGTGTTGGGAACAGATGGACAAATCTCTATAGACCTTCTTGATAAATAAGAGTGACTGAGGTCCTAAGGGAGGTAAGATAATATATAATTTTCTCCTATAGTCATTGGGGAAATAAGACAGGGTGATCATGGTCAAAGTGTCTTTAAGAGATAAAGCACTATATTTTGAATCTAGAATGATGAGTTTGAATTTTGCTATTAACATTACCTGTGAAATCACAAATTAGTCACTTGACTTTGTCAAGTCTCGATAGCACTTTGCAATCCCAAAAACCACTATGTAAATTCTAGTTGTTACTATTATCTACAAAATGGGACTAAAAGTGCTTGCACCATCTATCTTGCAGGGTTGTTTTGAGGAAAGCATTTTACAAAGTCAAAATTTTCTATAAATATAATAATTATAATTAAAACAATGTTATAATAGCATCATTTTTACTTATTTATAAAATGATATTCTTTATTCTCTAGGATTGAGGTTGCCTGAAGTTAGACCTTTGCTACTGTCACTAAATTCACACGTTACATCTCCCTCATTGCAAGAATATTTTAACATAGTTGGATATTTCCTCTATTTACACAGGACTTTTTATGGAGTCCAAATCGTACTCTGGACTAAAAGTCTTCAATTTTTCTGCTACATTTCAACTGCGTGCCAGGACAGACCATACAAACTTAAGAAACTGGGCCTCAACAAAGTCTGTGCTGCTGTATTTCTATTAAACTTGGCTAGCTTTTGTTTCAGTTTTTTTCTGAAGCAAGCCAATAAAAGAGCAATTTTTTAACCATATGAAAGTATCTCATTTAAGCGTTTAACTGTCTGGAAGTAATATGAGTATATGGTCATTCTGCTTTACCATTAGTTATGAAGGGATCTCTATCCAATGAAGCCACATTTTGGAGAGATTCGACCACCGAGGTAGGCTTAAATTTAGTCTCAAAAGATCAGAATTACACATACTGTATGCCTGGCTTCCTGTGCACAGTACTTCTCCCTAATTCTCAATTCCATAAATGTCTTTAAAATTATAGGTATGGAATTTAGAAGGGTTGCAGTTTTAATAATCATTTTTGCTAGATTTCGTCTTTAAAGGTTCTTCCCTTAGCCTTGGCCCAGACATGTAATTTTTTTCTATGTATGGAGCTCCCAATGGATATACAAACACAAACACACAGATATACACTCTTTCTCTCTCCTCTATAATTGATCCCAGCAACTGGTTTGCCTTAATTCTCTTTGAGAATTGACATGAAAAACTGCCTTCTGTAAGTGACTTAGCCAGGTTACAAAGCTAGAATGGGGATATGCAAGAATACCTAAGCACTGATATAAAAACAAAAGACATCCATATTATATTTTGAAAAGAAAAAAAACAACTACTAAATAAAGAAAATGTTATCATAAGATGAATCAAAATCCATATGACTGTATTTTTTTGTGCCCATTATCCCATGGCCCATCTCCATCCTGGACTTGCTCACTGTACCACTTTGTTGCTAGTGTGTTTCTACCAGAATGCTGTTATGCCTTGGCTCCAACTCCACCAAATTCAGAGGATCCAAGAACAATCATTACAACCAATCTGAGAGACACTATAATCAAAGGAGAATTTTTGTGGCTAGAAAACGTACCCCAAATTGCCAATAATGAATATTCCATAAGCACGATGGCTTTTTTAGTGCCAGGTCCTATTAGAAAAGTAGACATCTGTCAAAAAAAATCTTATTTTGCTAAATACTTTTGAACTGAGAGAATGACATCAAATAGAATGAAGTGTCCAAGGATGGGTAATATATATTTACATGCTGAGTGGGATTTTCATCTGTTAAGTTTATTTCAAATGAAACCCCTTAAAATCATTCTCATCATTCAAAAAATATGAGATGTTCTTCACATTTTCCACCGCCTACCCTCATAGATACTTTCACTTTTGTTTAGCTGTCTGGAAGATTTCCACCTTTAAAAGACTGATGCTATTCTCACCAGTGGGAAGGCGATAAATTGTACATTAGACGTGAGAAGCTTTCCCGTATAGCAGTAAATACAGTGGATTTGGAGAAAGGAGTTTAGGGGTTGATTTATGGGTTTTTTTTTTGCTTGTTATTTGTGTGACTTCAGGCAGATTATTCCCCCCCCCCCATAGCTCACTTTCCCCTTTTCTTTAGCTACATTTCTTCTGAGGTCCCTTCCTCTTTAATGTTCTTTCTGTAGAATCAACTGCATCCAAATCACTGGAGAGACTTCTAGTTGCCTGATTCCTCGACTGTTTGCTCTCGTAAAAGATCTCAACTATGCTTTTACGCCTAAGGATTCAACTGATCAGCTAACATTCAGACTAGCATAATGGTGTGGCTCTTCCTGATGGCATTTCAGTGTATTCTAGATATTAAGATTCTTTTAACCATGATAGTGTTGGAGAGAATCCTATTAATTATCATATATTACATGGAACACAATTTACTATTGCACAGGTTTGAATATTTTATGGGACAAAATTCCTCTGCCTCTTACTATTAAAACTTGATATAAAAATAATTTGCCTACAAATTAGTTCTTTTTTAGTTTTAGTTCTTTTTTTTAGTTCTTTTTACCAACTTTCTACCAAGTTATTTTATACAGTCTCTAAAACTACTCTGTATGGTAAAAATCATGGTATGACCAAAGGATATCTTCTACTTAGGAATTTTTTTCTGAAAAATTTTAAATACAGTGTCTATCCTCATGAACTTATTGGTAATAGAAGGGTAGGGATATGGGAGAATGGGAAATATACCATGTGAATTATTAGACAGAATATTTGGGTAATTTCCAGGTAAGAAAGATCACTTCTTATAGAAAATATTGGGGAAGGCTTCATGGAAGAAGTAGTTGAAATGGAATAAATATTAATTAGAAATTGATGAATTTTTCCCACACAAGTTCACAGATCTCCTGAAATCTATCTATTGATCCACTGGGGATCTGGGGATCCAAGTTAAGAATTCTTTTTCCAAGGAACTTTGGGGATAATCTAGTTCAATTCTTTGCCCAGTAAAATAGATCAGGTTGGCTGGTCATATTGTGGGCATGGTGTAAAGCCCAAATCTAAATTACATACATTACCGCCTCAAAATATGATACAACTGACACAACTAACAAAACATCCTCTAAACAGTATTTTTTTTCTTTCTCAGTAATAGAGTTGTTATATTCAGTCCTTATTTTCTTGCATGTTGTCATTTGTATGAGAAGTGGGGCATTCATATAGCCTATAAACATTTAAGTGCCTCTTATGTTTTAAACCTTTTTATGCTGAGGTATGGGGTTAGATTTAAAAAAAAGCACCAGTGAGAACCACAGGGATTGGGTTGAGGGGATTGAAAATAAAAGATCACTCAGTGAGAGATGGAAAACAGAATTTGAATAATGACTACTAGGGTTTTAGAATTTCTAGGATGGGAAGGGGATGATGACTGATAAACTTTGGTCTGCTTTTAGGTATAAACCCATAAACTTAAGATATTACAAATAGGCTTATATTCATAAATATTTACATATATACAAATGAAAATAAGAAAAATTAAAATTTAGGAATATTCATCTAGATCTGAAGCTCTATAACAGTCCAATTCTACAAATGAAGAAATTGAAGTACAGGAAAGTTAAATCACTTTCCCACATTGCCATAGGTGATGATGTCAGTCTTGGTTATAATTCCAGATCAGTTCTTTATTGCCTCCTGATAAGTGTGTATATGTATATATATATATATGTATGTGTGTGTATGTATGTGTGTATGTATATGTATATATATGTATGTGTGTATGTATATGTATACATATACATACATGTGTGTATGTATATGTATATATATACATATACATACACACATATACATATACACACATACATACACAAAGCACAAAGAAATCAGGAAATACCAGCAAGACCCAAACATGCTTATAGGAGCTCAAGACTGATCAGGTAGACCAATAGCTAACATGACATGTTTCAAAAGTAGTTCTTCTGGATTAAACAGCCAAAGAAATAATCAGCTAGGGATCCACTGATGTGGTTAAAGCTGTTGCTTCAGGCAGAACAGGGAACTAGTTGCTCCTTTAAGGTATATTCAACACATTGCTGTACAGCTAGGGGAAAGTAGAACTGAGCCAAAAGGAAGAAATAATTTGGATCATCTGTTCTTTTGATAGATCTTTTATGGGAAAGCCCTGTAAGTACGTGTGCAAGTTACTGCTCACATGCAGAAATGAGCTCATCTGTGAGTATTCCTATATAGATTGATGGTTAAGACCTGTACAATCCAGAGAAAGTTTGATTTAGAATGTAACCTATAATTGAATTACTTTAAAACAATTTTATAAAGTAAAGATTGTTTTCAGACACTAAATTTAACTTTTCAAAACTATCTTTGTTGAGCTAGTTAACAGATGAAAATTATAAAACCAACTTGTTTTTAAAGCATTTTGAAAAAAAGTTTTCATTAATGAGTGAAAATTGAGCTTATTTTAACAGCTAAGTTTTTAAAAATTCATTTTTCAATTCAGTAAAAACATTTTTTAAATGACACATTTTTTACGTGTTAAAAGAAAGCTGTTTGTTTTTTTCCACAAGGGCCTACCCCATCAATAATTTTGATGAGGGATTGACCTACGAGCAAGTGGCCCAATTTGTATTATGAATATCCACATATATAATATTAACAAGGTGGCTCTTGACTTTGAACCTTACAAGAATCTTCAGGACTTACTATGTTTTTTTGGATAGTGACTGAAGGAATATAGTGTAGTAGAAAAGGCATACAGACTTGGAAACCAAGGCCCTGTGTTCAAATCCTGTTGTTTCATCTCCTTTGTTCTTATTGTCCAGTTGGTTATCACGTCTTGATTCTTTATGACCCCATTTCTTGAAAAAGATACTGGAGTGGTTTGCCATTTCCTTCTCCAATTCATTTTATAGATGAGGAAATGGAGACAAACAGGGTGAAGTGTTTTGCCCAAAGTCACCCAGCTAATATCTGAGTCATATTTGAATTCAGAAGATGAGTCTTCTTAACTGTAGACTTGGTGTTCTAAATACTGTACTACCTTGTCACCCTTAAAAATGATAGTAATTTTCAGAAGCTCCTTTGGATTTCTTGGCCTTGTTGACAATTTGCGATATTGGGGCATTAATTATTCCTTCCTATTGAACCTCCAGGTTAATTTCTTTCTGCCCTTAGCAATCCCATGCCTCCATCACTTTGAAAGACTTTTAGGTCTAACCTTCCAATGTTTTAAAAATATCTTTCCATATTCTTCATTAAAAGATCTAACTTCCCTTCCTATTTTTCTCCTTAATTATTTTTAGAGCTTCTATATTACTGTGCATGTTTTTTGGTTATTCCAATCACTTGGCCTATGATCTAATTGATGTATATTTTTGTCTTCCAGAGATTTCATCTCACTGTTTCCCCATTGACTACACCCTTAAGTACCTACTGTTTGTGTCCTTTTTTAAAAAACTCATTTCTGTCTGTTGATTTTTGCTTAAGATTTTCTTTATGATGATTTCTTTCCTTTCCCCCCCTTTTGACAATGAAGCGTGACTTATTTTTAGTCTATTTTTTACTGGTGCAAGGTGATGGAGGGAAGCTGGACTTGAACATGATCATGAACTCATCCTAAACTTTCCTTTTTCTTCCCTTTGGGGAACAGACTTTTAAAAGAGGAAGTTCTCTGCTTAATGATAAAAGTCTCCATTAGTGCTGGGCCTCATTTATACCGGGCACAGAGTTGGACTAGATTATTCACAAGGTCCCAGGACAGGAATTCTTAAGCTGGTCTTTCAATAGGTTGATGGATGGATTTCAGGAGATCTGTGAACTTGGGTGGAAAAATTACATTTTTGCTTTCATTAGTTTCTAACTAAAATATAGGTTTGTTTTTTGTTTCAATTGTGAATTTAGGCAATGAAATATATTTCTGATAATTCAATTTTGAGAAGGAGTCTTTTGATAGTTTCGACCCAACTCTCAATGGGGTCAATGACACAAAAAGGATATAATCTCTTCCTTCAATTTCCATAACTCTCTTACTCATATGTTATTGTTATTCAGTCATCCAGTTGTGTCCAACTCTTTTTTTTCCTTTTTTTATTATAGCTTTTTATTTACAAGATCTATGCATGGGTAATTTTTCAGCATTGACAATTGCAAAACCTTTTGTTCCAATTTTTCCCTTCCTTCCCTTCACCCCCTCCCCCAGATGGCAAGTTGTGTGCAATGAGGTCTTTATGACCTCATGAAAATCCAGGGAATTTTTTAGCAAACTTACTGGTGTGATTTTCTACTTCTTTTTCCAGTGTGGCCCCATTTTATAGGTGAAAAATAAAGGAAAATAGAAATTAAGTGCCTTGCTCAGAACTAGTTAAGTGTCTTAGGCCAGATTTGAATTCAGATCTTCTTGACTCTAGGCTTGGTGCTCTATAAACTGCACTGCTCTATCTGGCTTCCCCAACATTTATATTTTTTAAAAATCATGTTGGAAGTGGAAAAATTGAATTGCTTCTTCAAAAGAATATATTCTCCATTAAGATCAGACACATGCAATACAAACAATACATATATCCATGCTATAAATCAATCAATAAACATTTAATACCTAGTAGTGTCAGATACTATGATAAGCACATTACTATAGGTTAACAATAAACATTTTGGTAGAGATTCAGTCATATAATTATTTTTGCTTTGTAGTAAATCAACCAAGGTAAGATTCTACTACATGCAGCATAATGGCCTATGCAAAATTAATATCATGAATATGGAATAGCCATTTGCTATGAAAATTTTAGATAATCATTTAATCTGAGGAGATCCTAAACATCTGATTCTGTTTTTTTCATCTACTTTCCCCCATATTTTCGTTTCCTGGGACAGGAAAGCTGTTGTTAAAAGTGTCTCCAAAGAGAGACTTATGGATGAAAATAAAACCCCAGGCTGTCTTGTGATATAGATGATATACTATGCAATAAAACCAAATTCTTCCACTTTAAGTTTGAACAAATCCAGATGTTTTCATGTGGCAATTATGGGAAAGCTTCATTTAAATTACTTATGTCAGAAATCATTTGGTTTTTTGGAAAACTCTGGAGTGTATTACACCTGAGATTCACAAAGGAAAAATTGTCTGAGCTCCTATGCATTCATTAGCCACAGTGTAATCTGTGACACTGAGCGCTGAAACTAAAAGGTCTGGCCATTTTTTGAAGATGGTTCTAATGGAAATAGTTTTATTTTTGGTAGCAAAAAGCTGGACCTTTTCACTAAAAGCAAAACAAAGCAAAAAAAAATTGAGAATCTCATAGTTGGAAAGAACTTTAAAAAACCATCTGGTTCGGCTGCGGAAGTTCGGAGGCTGAGTGGATAGAATGCTGAATGTGAAGTAAGGAAAACTGAATTTCAAATTCAGCCTCAGATATTTCCTAGCCTAGGTACTATGTCAACAGTGACCTTGGACTAGATACATACACACTGTTTTCCTCAATTTCCTCAACTGTAACATGGCAATCATTTTTCTTCTTACCTCGCAGGATTTTTGAAATAATAATTGTTACCCCAATTATATGTACAGTTAATTTTCAACATTCATTTTATAAGATTTTCAGTTCCAAATTTTTCTCCATCCCCAACCCTTTCCAAGACAGCAAGCAATCTGATGGGTCATAGGTTAAACATGTTGCCATATATTAATTATGATGTGAAAGAACAATTAGAACAAAAAAGGAAAAACTACAAGAAAAGGGAAAAAACCACCAAGAATTTAAAAAAAATTAAAAATAGTATTTTGACTTGCTTTCAGACACCCTAGATCTTTTTCTGTATGTGAGTAGCATTTTCCATTACAAAGCTTTTGGGATTGTATTGGATCATTATATTGCTGAGAACTCAATCTTTCATAGTTAGAAGATTTGCATTACATATCATTACATAATGTTGTGATTACACTATACATTATTCTCCTGGTTCTGCTCACATCACTGAGCATCAGTTCATGCAAGTCTTTCCAGGCTTTTCTGAAACCTGCCTGATCATTTATTATAGAACAATATCAATCCATTACATTCACAAACAGCAACTTGTTCAAGCATTCTCTAATTGATGGGCATCCTCTTAATTTCCAATTCTTTGCCACCACAGAAAGAGCTGCTATTATTATTTTTGTATATTTGGGTCCTTTTCCCCTTTTTATAATATCTTTAAGATAACAACCTAATAATGCTGGTATTGTTGGATTTTCAAAGGCTATCTATGCCCAGTTTTGCTACTCTTTGGGCATAGTTCCAAATTGTTCTCCAAAATGGTTGGATTAGTTCACAACTCTGCCAACAATTAATTAGCATCAAAATTTTCCCCTACCTCCTCTAACATTTATCATTTTCTCTTTTTGTTATATTTGCCACTCTAATAGGAGTAAGATTATTTCAACAAGCATTTTTATAATCAGCAATTTAAAACATTTTTTCATGCGATCATAGAGAACTTTAATTTCTTCATGAAAACTGCTTGATCATGTCCATTGACCAATTATCAAATGTGGAATGATATGTATTCTTATAATTTGATTCAGTTCTCTATATATTTGAAAAATGAGGCTTTTATTGAGAAAATAATTGTAAAAACAAGAAAGGAGAACTATTTGGGGGGGGGGAGATGAGCCTCTATTTCTGTTCCCCTGCATTTTTTATTTCCTTCACAGGTTAATTGTACACTGTTTCAAATTCAGATTCCTCTTGTACAGCAAAATAACTGTTTGGACATGTTTGGACACAGTAGGTACTTAATAAAAGCATATAAATACACATTTTCTAATGTCACATGTATATATACTGTGTATACATATATAGAGAGAGTAATACAATATAAGAGAAATTGAAAAGAAGAAAAAAAGGTTTAAAGAGGGGAAGAGGTGAAAGAGGAGGGAAGAAGATAGGTATATATCTGGAGTTAAATTTTTTTTTGGATGAACAATTGATTACTTCTTTCAGTATATGCTTAGCTCTATTAATGGCTCTTACTATAAATACATTTCCAAAGGAGCCTGTGTCAGCTCAGTGCTATGAAATATTATGAAAATTCATAAAATTTTCTTGTTGTAAAGGAAATAAAAATCATTTATTCAATCTTCTCATTTTACTATATGAGGAAACTATAGCATCTCAGAGCGGGAAAGAAATGTATCTAAGAGCACACAGCTTGTTTGCAGTACAGCAGAAACTAAAACTGAAGTGTGAACTATTTCTTCTTGTTCATTTTTTCCAGTTATATCTGACTCTTCTTGATCCTATTTGGGGTTTTCTTGGGAAAGATATTAGAGTGCTTTGATATTTCTTTTTCTGTTAATTTAATTTTATCTTATACATACTTTTACTTTTCTTTCCAACATGCATCTTTTATTAGAAAAATCAAATAATGTCACTACTGAATTGTTAGTCATTTTTCCCAGGAGGCTTTCCATTACATTCACATTCTATGGCTGTATTACATAACACTAAACAGTTGGGTATTCTATTTAGATCATTCAAAGATAGATTTAAGGCTAGAATGAGCCATACAGGCCATGAAGGTTCAGGGAGGTCTTGCCCAAGGTAGCATCAGAGATGTGCTGCTTGACAAAGGGGAGAGAAAATTTCTGAATCATTAAAACAGAAATATCTATTTATTAATAAGTGTTCTGAAAATGTCAAGTTGCAAGGGACTTCTGAAGTTGTCTAGTCTTACCTTTTTGTCACTTCAGAGTTTCTAAACCTTTCTCTTTGATAATCCATATAGTCCTTCTCAGAATAGTATTTTTAAATAAATAAAATAAAATAGGAGGGTTACAAAAGAAGCCAATTATATTGAAATGAAGTTATCAAAATTAAAAAAAGTTTGCAGACCCCAGGCCAAAAGCTTGGGTAGCTCTGGCAGATAGTCACATATTTTCTTCATGAGTTTTTTTCAGGGATAGAATAAGAGAATTATCATTTTCCTTCACATTAGTGAACCATTTTCTGGTTAGTTCTAAGAAATTCTTTATAATATAATATTAAAATCTGCTTACCTGTAACTTCCAATTATCAGTCCTCATTCTGGTCCCTAGAATACAAAAGAATGCATGTTATTAATTTAACCTAAAAACTTCTGTCATGATTGAATTTTAATAAATAAACTGATAACATTTATTGACAAGGAGATGCTACAGGTCAATAAATGAGTTAATGGTTTGGCAATACTTTGGATATTATTTATTTAATAATTTATGTAATATAGATATTATATAGATATTTAGATATCCTTCTAATGAAGGAACTGGCCTTGCTTTGTTAAATCCTGTTTTTCCCATCAGTATATTCATACTGCTTCAACAATTCACTAAGAAATGTGGGTAGGTCTTCTCATGGTCTTGATAGTGCTTCTTTTAATGTCCTTTTAGAATGTGTCTCAGGATTGGCCTTGTTTTGTTTGTTTGTTTGTTTGTTTTTTCACTTTCAATGTTTATATTTTATTTAACCTCTCTGGGCCAGTTTCTTCATCTTTAAAATGAACATATGATTTTTATGATTGCTTCCAGCTCTATGAACTTAATAGTTAAACAAGGATAAGAAGATCAAGTCATAGCTTCAGCCCTCCTACCTTCATTTTCTAAATTGCATCTTCTGAAACTTGGTGCTGGTGAGTTTCTTGCCTTCTTAACCATCTTTTTTTTTTGTGATTTCTATATAAGAGTGAACAGCATTGGGCTTGTTATTTAAAGTATAATCTGATCGGGGTAAAGTACTATAGGAATCACTTGCTCTTGGTTCAGCCTTATCCTGTCATCAAAATTATTTTATTTATTAATTTGTTTGTTTGTTTGTTTTTTATTTCCACCAGCCACATACTATGGCTATTTTACATTGAGCATGTGGTCAAGTAAATTCCTCAGGCCTTTTTCACATGATTTGGTAATTA
Organism: Sminthopsis crassicaudata; assembly: GCF_048593235.1. Classification (NCBI taxonomy): domain Eukaryota; kingdom Metazoa; phylum Chordata; class Mammalia; order Dasyuromorphia; family Dasyuridae; genus Sminthopsis; species Sminthopsis crassicaudata. The sequence goes on along the minus strand of NC_133622.1, from coordinate 216,329,779 downwards.
GGGAAGTTTTCTGATCCTGGACATGTGTAGAAGATTTTTTGATTGACAATGAAATTGAATCTTATTGGTTTCAGCCCCATTCATCACAATAGCCATATTTCCATTAAAAAAAGCCATAATATGGAAGTGTAATCTAGTTCATTAAATTTAGTTTTTTTGTCCATTAATTGTAAATTGTGGCCAAAGGAAAAGAGCCGAAACTGAACTGTGGCACACAGAGAGGAATGTACTTTCTAACTGAGCTGTACAGATTAAGTTGCATATGATCAATCCAAATGATCTGATCAAATTTTATTTTCACAGTTTGTTTTTAAATTTTTTTTTAATCTTGCCTTCCAATAATGGGATGCTTCCAATCTGTAAAAAGGCTTTTAAAACTGTGTCACCAAAGAGGAACTCATTGTTGCTCCATGGTTGAAAAGTCTATGGCTTGTGAAGCTGCTTAGGAATCTCTAACTGACCTTACACAATTTGACACGAGGGCCCATGCAGATGTTGTTTTCAAATCGGGGAGTTTTGAAAGCAAGAAGTTAATCTCAGATGTCTAGACGATCCTTCCCACATGACTCCAGCATGGAGGGCTGAGACCAAGGCCTTCCCAACCTGAATAATTTATATATCTGTAGTGTATTTTCACTGTCACAAAGCCAAGTTCCCCAAGAAATTTTGCCAGAGAGTTGCTCCACTCATTTTTCTTTGATCTCCAACCCCTTGGTTTTTTAACACTGGCTTCCTTTCTTGCCCCAAAGCAGGAAACAAGCTCTGATTTGTTAGATAATGTCTTTTCCACTAAGAGAATGTAAGGCCTTGGAGAAAAGTCCTGTTTCAGGTCATTTGCTTTCCCAGGAAGTGGTCTCTTTTTTGCAACTGAGGTTTGCTCCCAGTGCAGAGGGTGTGCCGCCTTCGAATGGATTATTCCAGACCAGTCAACAAAATAGATGGTATCCTGGGCAGAATGATATCATCTGCCTAGTTCAGATCTTTTTGTATGACATAATAAGGAAAGAGAACTTCTCCCTATTAGATTTTAATCACTGTTGAATAAAAAGTTGACCTTCTATATAGGCAATGAGTCACATCATGACTTGAAATTTGAGGGGTCCAAGGAAGGAATCTTTTATTCTCAAATAGCATCCTCGTTGGACCTCTCCCGGAACCTGAAATTCTGCATTATTCATGTCTGTGGGTCAAGATATGTGTCCTCTTGAGTTCCTAATTACAATGAAATGAGTAACACATCCAATTATTCACCACATGCCTTTAACACCAATTAGTAAAATTATTTAGTATTTATTTTACTATTTTTATCATATTAATATAATTATTGTTATATATAACAGCAATATTATTGTTATTAATAGCATGGCATAGTGGATGGAGACATTGGGTTCAGGTTTCACTGTTCATATAAACTGACTCTGTCATATATGCAAGTTTTTCAAAGCCCTCAGAAAGTGTTCTAAGACCAGAAATTGTCAAATGATCACCCAATTGCACTGGTAAAGAGTTTTCTCATTGGGTCTAAAATAGACATACATGTATAATATATACATGTACATAGGCATATATATATATGTGTGTGTATCTATATGCTTGTGCAGTACACATATATGTGTATACATACACAAATATATTTGTACAGGAATATACATGGCTGCATATATTCATATATTATTATCCCTTCTACATTGCAGAGATTTGGGGGAAGGTTCCCTTGTGGTCTGGAAAATCCACAAAGAACTTTTGGTCCTCCCCTCACACCAGAGAGAAGTCTGAATTGTCATATTATTAAAAGATAAGATATGTTGATATTATATCATACTCTACATATATTTTATGTCTTTCTGAGTTTCTAACCTTGTATCATCTGTTGACGTTCATGTGTTATATATGGCTTCTGCAAAACTTACCCCAAATTCCCATTTAATTTTTCATGATCATCTGCAATAGTGAAACCATGATGGGGAAAGTTATAATGTAGAAGAGATAACATCTATCACCATGCAGAAATTACAGTAAATTATATATATATACATATATATAGTATGCTATCAATCTATCATCATGCAGAGATTACAGAAATAATATATATATGTAGTGTATATATACAACACGATATTATAAATAAATGATTACTAAATATACATGTGTCTCATATTTGCAATTAGTAATTATGATAATAACTCACATTTATATCCTTTATGGTTTTTAAAGTTCCTTCAAACAACTCTGTTGATGTGGGTAGTGGAAGTATTATTGTTCCCAATTTTACAGATGAGGAAACCGAGATTTGGAGGGGAGGAAGTAATTGTCAAGGTCACATGAGTAATAATTGTCAAAGGCAGGAATAGAAATATTTTCTGACTCTAAGACCATTGCTCTTTCCATGTGATTAATCTTCCACATAACTTTCCTATAGCACAGCAGAGTAGTGCAAGACTGACAAAATGTGCAAATAATCTTTCTTCAGAGGATAATTCTTGTGGTGCAGTAGATATTGAAATCAGGAAGATTAATCTTCCTGAATTTAGATCTGGTCTCATTATTATTAGATGTGTGGTCCCAGGCAAGTCACTTAAACCTGTTTGCCTCAGTTTCCTCATCTGTGAAATGAACTGGAGAATGAAATTGCAAACCACTCCAGTGTCTCTGCCAAGAAAACTCCAAATGGGGTCACAAGAAGTTGGAAATGCCTGAAATGCCTGAACAATGCTAATTCCCTGTCATTTTCCCCAGAGCAAATAATCCCAACCAAAATTTTCTCTTTAATCTCCCATACCATCTTTCTCTTTCTCAGTTCTCATCTTCTTCTCTGATCTGAGAACTTTGCCTCATACTTTATTGAAAAAATAGAAATCAGTTGCAGTGAGCTTCTTCTTCTCATCTCTTATCTCTTAAATATCATCTCCCAGTACTTCCCCCTTTACTCCCATTCTCCCTTCTATCACCCAGGGGAAAAAATAATTGAGTCATTATATCTTTCCATTAAGAGAACATTATCTTTAAAATTTGAACTTAGGCTTTTTATCCCTTAAGGAAAAATAATTCAACCCAATTGACCATCTAACTTTGAATCTTACTTCCTAGATATAAAGGAAATTGTGAATTTGTACTAATTTCTTCATTACAGTAGTAGATGACTGCATCTGTGAAAGAACAAGCACCCCAAAGCATGGCCAAAGTCTTGGAAATGCAATTGGAAATTACCAGCAGTGTGCCTTATTTTTGCTAGCACTAAATAAGTTTGGAGGGAGTTAAGATTGATTGCTTCACTGCCCGGGAGGTTATAAAGAATCAGAGTCTCAGGAAACCAAAGGGAACATGAGATCAACACTGGTTACTTTTGAAAATCTGTTAATGCAAGCTGATTTTGGATTCATCTTATTAAGAATGATGAAGGCCTTATGAGCCGAAGATTCTATTCACCAGCACTTTGTTCCTTTCTAGAGAATCCCTTCAGGCCTTATAAATCTCATTCTTCTCACGGGAGAAATCCTATTGGAAATTCTTGGTATAAAAATAGGCAAATGTGGGAAGTGTCTCTTTTCTCCTTTGTGGAGATCCTCCTCCAAAAGAATAGCTCATGGCCTCATTAGTATTTAGTAGATAAGTCCTGGAGAGTAGCCTGTCAAGTTGGGCTTATGCAACATGGCCAGAAGCAGAATCTGAACTCAGATCTTCATAGCTCCAAGTCCAAAACTCTATCTACTTTGCTTCATTGCCTTTAAAATACACCCAGATTACTATAGCATCTCCATAGTTATTTTGCTTATGTGATGATATCTGTCTGGAGAATAGATGGGGCTGGAGAGTCAAATGAAGATACATTGCAGGGAAAAAATGGAACCAACGTGTAGAAAAGTACAGGAAGACTATTTCTACTCAACATAAAAACTCACTTCCTAAGAACTAATTGAAAGGGCAGCCTTGGTTGTAGTTGGTTCCCCATTGTGAATGGCATTCAAGCAGAAAATTGATTTGGCTAAGGTGGGAATTCATATTTTAGATGATGGTTGGAGCACCATCTGGTGTCTTTTTAAATGTGGATTCTATGATATAACTCTATGAGACCAAATTGTGAAATGGGTCAAGATTTCAGAGATAGTAAATCACAGTTATAAGGTGATCCATCAATGATTTTACTCAGTTTCTTTCAAACAAAACAAACAAAAACTTGGTCACATCAGTTAGGTGTCAAGTAGATCAATCCACCAGCAGATTGTTTTAACTTGATTTTACAGGTGACAGGATATTGATTGCTTATCTGAGGTATAGAATTTCTACATGTAATAAATATAATGGTGAAAGAAATTTTGCTGATGATTCAGGTAGTTATCCTTCACCCTTGAGAGTAGAGCTAGAAGAAATGGGTACAGAAGCCAGAGGGAAAGACCAAGGATTGATATAAGGAGTAACTCCCTAATCATTGGAGCTACTTCAGAGAGAAATTTGTTGCCTTGGGAGGTGGAAGGCTCCCCTTCATCAAAGGTCTTTAAGTATGGAGACTTCATGATCACTTGTGACAAGAATTCTCAGTCAGGTTGCACAGTTAGCCCGAGGATTCCAGAAGTTGTCTTAAAGCCTAAAATGTGCAGGTAAGTTCCTGAGTCTTCCACTTAGTGTTCTTTACCTCTCATTCTTTTTGTAGTGGCAAGGAACTGGAAATTGAGAGGATCCCATCAGTTAGGGAAAGGCTGAATACTATGAATATAATATATAGAAGAATATTATTGTTCTATAAGAAATAATGAGCAGGCTGATTTCAGAAAAGCCTGGAAAAACTTATATAAACTGATTCTAAGCAAAGTGAGCAGAACCAAGAGAACATTGTACAAAGTAACAAGGTTACATGGCACTGAATTGTGATGGACTTGGCTCTTTTCAACAACGCAGTAATTCAAGGCAATTCCAATAGATTAGTGATGGAGAGTATCATCCACATCCAGAAAAAAAGCTACGGAGACTAACTGTGGATCAAAACATAGTATTTCCATTCTGTTGTTATTGTTTATTTGATTGTTTTTTTTTTCATTTTCTTGTGTTTTTCCCCTTGTGATCTGATTCTCTTTTTTTTTTGTGCAGCATAATAATATGGAAATATCTTTAGAAGTATCACACATGTTTAACTTATATCAGATTGCCTAATCTCTTGGGAAGAGGGGCAGGGGGAAGAGAGGAGGAGAAAAGGACCAATTTGGAACATAACGTTTTGCAAAGGCTAATACTGAAAACTATCTTTGTGTAAATTTGGAAAAATAAAACATTATTAAAAATTTTTTTGAACATGAGAGGACTGGACTCATTGAACTCTTAGGTAATTTATAGCTTTAAGTCTGTCAGATCTTATGTACATAGATAACCTAAGATAGATAAATAAAATACATAAGAATTGAGTAAAGAGATCAAATCAGAGAAGGCTTTATGGAGAATGTGAAACCTTGAAATGATGCAGATGAAGTCAGAGAACATTGCAGTTATTGGTGAGAGGCAGGAGGGAGTGTCTTTTGGGGAATGACCAGAGGTGGAATGTAAAGTTCAGAGGAGTAGCTAGTTTGGCTAGATGTTAAAATACTTGAAGGGAAGTTGATGCAAGATAAGGCTGGAAAGTTACTTGTTTTCCTTTAAAGTGAGTCAAAATTAATTTTGTTTCATGGCCCCCTTTTGAGATACCCTTAGATGCCTCAGGATCTCGTAAGAGCAGGATTGGGCTTTTGCTGGATGGGAGCTTAGCGGTTTTTAGCAGCAAAGTGATTCTGCAGACATGGCTGGAAGTATTTGTTTTGGAATCATAAAAATTCTAAGAAATCAATCATTGGGTGGAAAATAGTTTCATAAAAAATTTTCGAGGTTAGGAGCCTGTGTCCCCTTTTCCAGCAGAATTACTTTTTTTTTCAAGTTTGTTGAAAACATAATGGTTTTTATTACTGCTTTTTCTTTCTTTAAAAAATATTTTTTCTTTTTTGTTTTGTTTTTGAGCTTACTGGTAAAAATGTGAACATGACGGGTGGACACAGAGTGTGGCTAAGATTCTCAAGCCTCAATTTCCTTCTCTGGAAAACAAGAAGTCAGACTAGGAGATCTCTGAGGTCCTTTATAGCATTAATAGTCTATGGCTGGGGAGCAAAAATGGAAATATGACCAAATTTGGGATTAGAGAATCTGGGTTTGAATGTTGGCTCTTTCCTTTCCACTTGAATGACTCTTCCCTGGCTGCTTAATCTTCAATTTCCTTATTTGAAAAATAAGGGCTCTGGTGAGTTGCTATATAGTTGACCTCTATAGAACAAATATCTATTATAGATTTTTTAAGATTTCCAAAGCACTTTACATGTGTATTATTCATTTGATTCTCACCCTAGCACTATGAATTTCTATTATTATTATTATTATTATTATTATTATTATTATTATTATTATTATTATTATTATTATTATTATTATCCCAGTTTCACAGTCAAAGAATCTAGGCAAGTGATTTGTCCAAGGTCACACAGAAAGTGTTTGACTGGATTCAAGCTCGGATCTTCTTGACTCCAGACCCAGGAAACTATGACATTCCCCAAGCTACTCCTCTTCTTTTTGGTTCTAAGTTTGTAATTTGGTGAGTCACTTTTAGTGGTACACTCAAGGAATAAGCAATTAAAGCAATATTTTATAATTATTCTCTCAAAAACAACTACTAAAGATCTACTTTGTGTAAGGCTTTGTTCTGACGTCTCAGGACATAATGACATAGTTCTTGTCTTCAGGGAGCTTACCATCTGTAAATGGGAGCTGGAGACCTATATGGATATTCATCTGTGTAAGGATACATTTAAAGTGAGTCTTCATGGGGTAATGCTTCCTTCTCCTCTCCTATTTCCTCTTCCTAATTTTTTTTTCTATATGTTGTCCACATGGTTATGTTTTTTTTTTCTCTTTGTAAGCTCCTTGAAGTCAAGGACTGCTTCATTTTTGTTTTTATATCTCCAGTATTTAACACGGTGCCTGGTACTTAATAAATTATTTTATATTTAAATTTAAGATAAAGCATTTTTATATTTAAATATATTTATAATATAATAAAATTTTTAAAGCTAAGATACTGTGTCCATTCTTGCAGCAGAATTGCTCTTTTCAAATAGCAAGATAGTTGAAAATATAAAGCTTTTTGTAATATTTTTCTTTTACAAAAATATTAAGGATTTTGTTATTATCTACTTGTTGATTAATATCTACTCTTCTAATAAAGCTTTTTCTCTGTTGCCCCTTCATGGCAAAGGGTCTTCTGGGTACTCATAAGCTATGCCAGAAGAATTCCTGTCCTGGTGGCTCTTCCAACCCAGAAAGGCAATGAACAGTGAACCATTGAGACAGGACCAATCTGGCTAGCAGAAAGGCACATTACCCAGAAGCTGGCCACAGTGCTATGGGTTTTCTTAGCCACAGCAGTTCCTGAAACAAACAAGGAAAGTGTGGTCTTGAGAAGGTGCTTTCTGCCAATCAAAGAAGTTTACCACTTAGACAAAATTGTGCATCTCTTGAAGTATTAAATATCAAAAAATGCAGAGCAACATGGCAGAGGGAATTTAAAAAAACCAGCCTCAGAGACAGGATGAGCTGAGTTTAAATCCTGGTTCAAATGGTTAGGCTTCCTTTAACTCTGGGTAATTGATTTAAGCTCTCAGTGCCTCAGGTAAGTCTCAGAGAGCACAAAATGTAGACCATTTGCTTGTCTTCATTGGCAGGAGTTTCCTCCCTGGGCATTCCTTACCCAAATGAAATCATACATCCCATCCAAAACAAAACAAAAATCTGAAAAAAGAGCAATAAAGAAGTATTTGCTTTATTATTCTATTTTTTTCTTCTTGAAATAACCACTTTGATAACCACTCCACCTCTCCAGATTGCTTCTTTGTTGGTGTAACATTTATAATGAAGGAAAGTGTTATGTGGAATTAAAATCCAACTCCAAATTTAGAACAAGATGAATTGTTTTGGATTTCTGACAAGAAACAGCCAACTCTTTGGAACAGTTATAACCACAGTTTGGAGAAAAAGTATTCAGCTTATACAGGGCATCTTTTTTCTGTAAGGAAAAGCTATATCTATACACACCGGACTTTTAGTTTGAATTACATTGCTTTATTTGACCTCTCAGGCTCTGGTTGAAGCAAACACCTGGGTTTGCCATATCTGAAAAAATTGGTACTCAAGAAAGAGTATGATCACAAGATTTATTGTTATTTGATTCAACAAGCAGGAAACCAAAAGCATATATACACACTGGAAATATAAACAGGTGGAGGTATGTCTTCATATGGAAGAAGTTCAGCTGATATTGAGGGAAGGTAACATGTTCAAAATTGAAATTCAGGTGGCAAGATTATACAGCTGAAAAATGGGTTTGTTTGAAAATAGGTAATTGGCACCAGATGTAGGGGGGGACAGTTCTAATCAGAGCCAGATGTGATGGAAAAGTTCTCAGAGTTCCTTATTGACTCTACACTGGACAGATTTGGGGTAGGAGGAGTCCCTTTGTCCGGAACTCAAACTGATGGGAGGGTTTAACTTTAACTAAAGCAACTCAGTTGAGTTCATCCCATCAAAAAGGCTTTTTCATAGAATCAGCAGTAGACAAGTTCAATTGTCTGTTTTGTTTACATGTTTCTTGAGGTGTTAAACTATTTAGTCTAAATGGCTCCTTATAGGAATCCTATCATTATAATCGAACATTAAATAATAATCAAACATCAAATAATATTAAGTCTATAATTATTACATAAATCCCATCTAGAAGTTGACAGTGATGTCCATTCACCTCTGGCAATTGCTTTAAGGAATACCTTGCTCATTATATTAGCAAATGGGAAATTCATTAACTTAAGACAATATTTTCAAGATCATATTTTTGACAGTGGGTAAGATAATACATAATAAAGTGGTAATTGCACTGAGCAAACAACTGATTTTTAATACATTCTTAACTTTTTAATTTATATTATAAAATGTGTTTGCCTATTAAATGGGTCAAACTTCCTCTTACTCTTTCCAAGTATTCATTTTCATGGTGATTCACACTTGAAAATCATCACAGAACTGCTTAAAATGACATGATGGTTCTGTTAGCATCCTGTGGAAAGGGTTTGGAGTGGAAAGGAATGGGGATGAAGAAGCTGAAAGAAGGTAGGCATCAGCTGGATCAATGTGAAGTATGGAGTGAAGCAGCAGAAGTTTAACTCTAACTGGTGATAGTGGAGAGCAGGAACGTTGCATTAGAGTGAGGGATGAATTGAAAATACACATGAAAGCCATGAGGAAAGAGAGAAATAAATTGGTAATAATCTGTAACTCATTGCCAAGGTCCCCAGATATGTGGCTGTCAAAATCCCCACATCTTTTTCATCAATATATCCTAAGACAAAAGTTATTGTTTTAGTTGACCTTAAAACATAGATTCACCATAGTTAAATCCCTTTTAAACTGGTGGAAGTGGAGAGGAGTAAGATCAGCATGGAAGGAGAGTCTATACATTGGAGGATTTAAATGTGGTGAACCAAGAATCCTAAGGAAAAAGCAGAAATGTATGATTTTATAATTATAGGAACACTCAGGCAAATAAAAAGATTCATAGACATAGATTATAATTTTAATAAAAATAGTAACTTGCATTTGTGTATTGCTCATATAGTTTAGAAAGACTTTCCATCGAAAATGTTGGAATATCAAGTATTTTCTATTTAAACAAATTAGCTTTGAGAGTTGGAAAAGTTCAGAATTCCAAAGCTAAGCAGTAATTTAATGCATAGCACAAGTGTGAATATAGCCATCTAGATCACATCTTTCATCCTCTGATGTACTTAGAAAAAGACTATGTTAACTTTGTTGGATCTTGCTTTGCTACTTAGCAGCTAGCTATACTAAACTCACTAAGTACTAAGAAGTGGTGGGAGACAACTTGATTAATTTTTTCCCCTGAGGCTGGGGTTAAGTGACTTGCCCAGGGTCACACAGCTAGGAAGTGTTAAGTGTCTGAGACCAGATTTGAACTCGGCTCCTCCTGAATTCAGGGCTGGGGCTCTATGCACTGTGCCACCTAGCTGACCCCAGCTTGATTAAATATTTTAAGCTCCAGATCTTCAAAAGTATGAAACTCATGACACTTTGATTACCAGGAATGTTTAGGGGTGTGGTAGTAGTGATATTGATAGAGAATATCTGTTTAATTTACATTTTTATTGAGGAGACAATTGATACATATTTTACATTATATTTCTATTTATGTATATATACATATGCATACATATATACATGTATACATACATATACATATATAAGACATCCCTTAAAGCAATTGCCAATGGTATTTACATATCAGTGTCAACTTTTGGATCTATGTAATAATTATCAATTTTATTTGATTATAATTTAATGTCACATTGTAATGATGGGATTCCAATATAGAGTCAGTTTAAGTGCTCCTAATGACTGACTATGGAAACATACAGGCAGAACACACAGTTGTACTTTTACAATGTTAACTCTGTGTTAGGCAAATAAGACTTGCAGATTTTTTGTTTGATGGGATAGAGATTCTGCATTTTTGTAGTAATAACATCATCTTCCCATGATACAATTAATTATAAAATGCTTTCCTGTACATTAGTTCCTATAATATGAAGAGCCCTCTGGGTAAAAGGAGATAAATCTGTATCTGTATAGGTCAATTCAAAATGGGATGGATGTAAATTTTATTTTAGGGTGTAAATATAATTATCTGTGTTTTGTGGCTGACGAAATCGAGACACAAAGAAGGTGAAGTTCTCGCCCAAAGTCACACAGCTACTGTGCCGTGGCTCTTTGCTACATTGCTAAGTATTTCACACAAACTTTGATCTGCACTAGACATAGCATGAAATTTTGGTTAGTAGCTGTATGATCATAGGCAAGTCTCTCAATATCTCTAAGTCTGTTTCTTTATCTGTAAAATAGAGACAAAAATGACACCTATATCACAGGATGATTATGAGGATTAAATCCAATAATAATTGCAGTTTGCAAAGCTTAAACATTATGTAAACATAAGTTACTATAATAATTTGCCCATTATTTTATTGAGGTGGGTACTTCCTTCAGTGACCCCATGATAGAAATAATGAGGTTTAGTGGAAGTATAAATTTGGTTTGGGAAGGTAAACATGATGAGTTCTGTTTTGATTTTGAGATTCTTGTGGAACATCTATTTGGGAATGTCTAAGAGACAGTTGGTAATATAAATCTCGAGCTCAGGAGAGGGACTAAAACTAAATTTATAGATCTGGAAATCATGTACAAAAAGATGACAATTAAATTCTTAGGAAGTCAGGAGATCCTTGAGAAAGAATAGAAGAGAAAGAAAAGTACATTTTGGGGCAATCATAAGTGAGGATGAAAGATAGATATTGATCTAAAAATGAAGATTAAAAAGTCATAAATACTGCATGCTAACTTGATTATAATATTAGTAGGAAAGGTGTATTTTCTTGAAATGAAGCCATTTCCCCTCATTGGAAAATGATAATGTAAGTCAATGAAAAAAATCTGTGAATTGTTCCCCAAATTTACTTTTAACTTCTCAGAAGTGCCTCTGTTGGCTTAGAGACCTTGGTAGTCTATCTAACTTTAGAAATCTTACTAAGTTAATGGAAACTGATTGCACAGGATGGAGTTCTATCGGTCTGGGGGACATCCTGACTCATAGCCATGTAGTGGTTATGGGATCATGGTGGGAGTCCAGCCTTAGTTCACCACAGCTGTGAAATTGGCACGTTCCCCTTCTGAGAAGGGGAGATAGATGATAGATGATGGATGTCCAATGGGAACACAAGACAATTCAGTCCCTTGAAAGATATTCACTGATGTTGTACACCTGTGACTAGTAGAGTTCTTGGTGAATAATAATAACAAATGTTTTTGGTTTTTGTTTCCTAGAACATATTTACTGACTTGTTAAGTGAAACAAGGAAGCTCAGAAACTTGAAAGCCTTGTTGAATTGTTAGCATTTTCTTTTCAGGTTCGTAGCCAAAACAATCACTTCATTTTGAGCCTAAAAATTCTGAAGTTAATCTATGAACCAAAGACAAAATCCCGGGTGTCCGTATTCCTTCTGCTATCAGGCCAAGCACTGTTCCCTTTCCAGGATGCTTCAGGCCAAGAACTAGGGTCCTTTTGGTAGCAAAGAAAGGGCTGGAGGTATATTGTACTTTGCTAGCAGATGGCTAAGTCTCCAATTTAGCTAAGATTTAATGGAGGGGAATTAACTTGATCTGCTTTCCATGAAAGGCAGAAATAGGAATTCTTGGAGGAAGTTGAAGAGCTAGATTTAGGTGGGATATGAAGAAAAATTTGTTCCCATTTCAAGGATGTCTCAGAGTGAAATGAACTATGTAATTCAGGGGCTGATGGTTACCCATGACTAAAGGTCCCAAGGGTGAATGATCATTTGTCAGAGAAGTTAAAGGAAAAAAATAAACAAATCAACCAACCAAAAAAAAAAAAAAAAAGTACCCCAAACCAGAAACAATTCTTATCCAGGTACAAATTAGGTAACAGCACCGTGAAGAGTTCTGGACTCTATATCTAGACCTAGATTGCTCTCTAGATCAAGAAGATGTAGCTGTGAATCCTTTGGCCTGAGTATTTCTTCATCTATTATGTGCTGTATTGATGTATCTCTTTTGAAGGGTCAATCCCAGAATGTATACAAAATGCCTTGTAAGACATGGCATCAACATTCACTATTAATATTATTAACTTGTGTCTATAATAACCAGAAAAATTTTGAAAAGAATTATGTTTTTTTTGCAAGGGGAAAAACAGACCAACCCCCAAAAGGAATTTATATAAATTGTTAAGCAATTGCTGGGAAGGCCATACATTTATCAAAGTCTGCAAAACCACTTCATAAGGGTTTTTGCTCCATTATTCCAGACTCTTGGTAAGAAACCTTCAGAAGGAGATGGACCAAGGGGTCCAAATCCAGTCAATTCAAATTGAACTCACATGCATGAACAAGCAGGATGAAGTAATTTCTGGACTGGCTTCATAAAAGAATTGCTAATGTGTCTCGCTTAAACCCCATTGCATATTCAATTATGGTGCTTTTATTTTTTCCATAAAAAAGACAGTATGTGATTGTTTCAAAGAACTCAACAGAATCACCAAGTCAGATCACAGTCATTAGGCAATACTGTCCCACACAATGTGCTTGTATCATCCAAGTAATTTCAGTAGGATGGAATTTCTCTTTCCATATGTCCCAGAGGTGGTCTTTATTCTCATTTTAGTTTGGAATTGAAATGCTTTTCCAATGGGTCATTTAACATGGCCCCTTTTGTTTTAGGACTATTGAATTGTTGGAAGACACTTCAGAGGTTATCAGCTTGAATATTATCATTTTACAGAAGAGGAAACTAAGGCACAGAGAAGGGAAATGCCATGGGATCATAAATATTGAGCTGAATGGATTTTATCAGTTCCTTCATTTTACAGATAAGGAAATTAAGACCCAGAAAAGTTATATAACTTGCTCAAGACTATATTGTTGAGAAATAATGGAAACAGGACTTGATTGGCCCTACACACATACTAGTTATGTGACCCTAGTCAAGTCACTTAACTCTGTTTTCCTACATTTCCTCATTTGTAAAATGATCTGGAAAAGGAAATAGCCAACCACTTCAGTATCTTTGCCAAGAAAACTCCAAATGGAGTCATGAAAAATTAGATATGATTGAAATGACTCTACAGCAAAACAACCTTTGGATGAAAAATCAGGGCTTTTTTTTTTTCTGGTGTCTAACCCTGATCAGATGTTTAAAAATACTCTTCAATAAAGAAAGAAAAGAGAGAAGAGAAGATCATGTATGTCAGAAAAAAGGAATACCCAGTGAAGGGAAATATGTAGACAGAAGGATAGATAAGGAGATACAAAGCTGAAAGTTGTCTTAGTTTTTACTTTACTTTATACTTTACTTTTTTACTTAGGCTTTACTTTATATTATTATTATATAAAATTTTATATTACTATAGATATATAAAATATATTATATTATAATGTTATATATTATATTATATTACTATAAATATTATTACATATAACATATAGTATATATGATATATACTATTATTTATACTATATACTATATATACATAAAATATAATATTATATATACTATAAAATAACATGATACACAATAACATGTATAATGTAACACCTATATGACAACATGACACATAATAGCACATACAATAAGATACACTATATATAATATGATATATGATATGTATGATATATGATATATTATATATAATATGCATTATATTATATGTAGTAATATTATCTAATATTATATAGCATAGTATATAATTTTATAGTATTACAGTAAAACATATTACCATATATTATGTATAATGTATGATATAAATATTATATTGTTAATTGTAATAAATACATCATCATATAATATTCCCTATTATATAATGTAATTATATAATATAATATTACGTGTTATATGTAAATGGTATATTATAGATAGTAAGATTATAGTGTATTAGTATAAATAACAATATATTGCATCTAATATATATTATGCACATAGTATGTATAATATAGCATTATATATTATATTATTAAGTAAACTATTAATATATCATTTAATATTTTCTCTAATAAGGAAACTGAGGCTTGAAGAATGAAAATTGCTCTTTCAGGGTCTTGTAACTAGGTATCAGAGTTAGACCTTTTACCTCCTTACTCCCAGTCTAGTGTTCTATTCTTTTCAATACTCAAGAAAGTCAGAGCTAGATTTATTGGGAAGTAATAAGAGCTGATTTTTATTGTGCACACACACATATATGTGTATATATATGTATATATATACATATATACGTATCTCTCTCTGTGTGTGTGTGTGTGTGTGTGTGTGTGTGTGTGTGTGTGTGTGTGTGTGTGTATACTATTTGATACTCTCAGGGACCCTATGAGGTAAAGTTCTATATCTCCACTTATAGAAGAAGAAGCTGAAATTCAGAGAGTTGGCCATGGTTCCATATTAGTAAGGACTTCAGCAAGATTTGACCTTAATTCTTCTCAATGCCAAGTCTTGTGCTCTGTCCATTATTCCACATTGCTCCTTAGGAAGCAGTGATGGGTAACTAGAGCACATGCTAGTTGGAGAAAAGCCTTGCTTTGGTATTGCTTAGACTCTGATTTATTATCTAATATTTTCCAGTGCTTATTTTCTCCTATTAACAATTAGAATTTAAGCCTTTGGCCATAAGTTGGGGCAGCAAGGAAAGAAATGCAGAGTACAGTGTTTACTATAGATACTCCAAACATCAATTGCACATTTGTGGCTTCCAACTTGGACTGGTGAAGCAGGCTATATTTGGTCCTACCTTTATAGACCACCCAGGAGCTTCATCTGGAACAGTGCTCGATGGCTTATTTACTTGAGAATCGGGGCCAAATGGAACATATTACACATCTGTTCCTCCATCTGCATTGGCTACCTATTTTCCTTTGAATGCAACTCCAACGCATGAACGTGATCTCTGAATCCCTATGTAGTTGACATCTGCCACCTTGGAGGCCCTCTTTCTCCATGACCAAGTAGATTCCTGCTCAGTTTTCAAAGTCCCATTTTGGGCCTGTTCCCTGAGGCAAAACTTGCTCTACCATTTAAAACTGAATAGCAGCTGATTGTGACCATATCTCTATGATGATGAAAAGAGCACAAGAAGATAATTATTAGCAGATAGACTAAAATATAATGAGTTGGAAAGAACCACAGACCTCATCTCTACCCAGATCCTTTTTTGATGCATTTAGCACACGCAATTCAAATGTAAGGGGCTAAGTGGACGAATTCTCTGATGAACTTGAGGAGATTATTTGGAGGTACATCTCCCTAAGAATCTCATGACATGAAGAGATTCAAAACATCTCTTTTGGAAATAGGGTCAAACTCAAAGCATACTAAACCAAACATAAGGATTTACTTATCCTTAAAAAATCATGTTTATTGTGTTTTAGTTTATTTTGTTTAATATTTCCTAATTACATTTTAATCTGGTTTGGGCCACCCTTGGTAGTGTTGTGGCCACAATGCCCCAGAAGGCAGGTGTTTGACCTTCATCCTTGAGGATGAGCAGTTGATTCTCAGAATTTGGTAATGTTTTGGTTTGCTTAGGTTATTATTGGTTGTGGGTTAAGGTTACCTCTTTGTCTATCAGACATGTGATAGAATTATCATTCAGACTTTTAGACAGCTGAAAAAAAAAACAGATAGCTGAAGAGCAAGGGTAGGTCAAAGGGAAGAGGGTAGAAGCTACGTATAGAAGAGAATTACAGATGTGGCCCTGAAGCTGTTGGATCAGTAAAAGGTTTTAGTCACATTATAGAAGAGCACAATTCTTGACTTTTTATTCTATTGTTACCATGAGTTATTTTGAGAGTCCAAAGCTAGGATGAAGGGAAGAGCCTGAAATTTGTCTGCCTTACAAGGGATGTCTAAACCACAGCGTGATGGTATGAACACACATGTTTGTGTGGGTTCCTAATTAAAGGGAGTCTTTCCTCCAAAGAGGAGAGACAGTTAGATTTATGGAACCTTTGAATTTTCTGTTAGTATAGAGAGTAAAATAAAAGTAAAATTTAAAAAAAAAAGAATTCTTATTCCTGGTATATGTGTAGCTAGACACATATGAATATGTACATGTTTTATATGTATTCATATATCTGTGGGTGTTTACTTGGAAACAGGGGTTTTTTCAATATCTATGGAAACCAAATTGAATTATATTCAGAAATTTCCAGAGGAAATTCTGACAAGAAACCAAAATTATGATTTTGAAACATTTTGTATATAAGAGGAGAGTATTATTGCTTGGATGATGAGCTATACAATATTTATTAAGGACCTACTATGAACAAGATGATAAGATAATAGATTCTTGAAACTGCAAAGATAAAAATGAAAATAATCTCTGTTCTCAAAGAACTTAGATTGTACTATAGGGAATAAATACATATAAGTAAATTCAAAGTCATGTGAGACAATTTCAGCAGTAAAAGAATGATAAAGATTGCAGATGGGGATGGAAATTTGAAAAAACCTCTTGTAGAAAATGTTATCTAAGTTAATCTTTGAAAGAAGCACTGATTCTGAAAGGTGAAGATGAAGAGAAAGCACTTGACAGATATGGAGGAACCATGTATGAATAGAAAAGAAAATGGGAAATAAAATGTTAAGCATATGGGGAAGAGCTACCAGAATTGTCTGATTGCCTCCAACAGGTGTTGTTTTATAGGCACTTAAATATTTAATTGGAAATAATGGTGGGCTTTGCATTTAGTAAGTTTTGTAGCCTTATCCATTTCTGTCAAAATACTAGAGTAAAAAAGAAAATATTAAATTGATTACTGAGCTTGAAAATCCCAGTCCCTTCTCTTCCAATAGTTTTTTCCCCATTGTGCTATCTTTGGCCAAAGAAATTTTCTTTGGTTTCTCTGGCCCGGCTGAGATATTTTTTCTGCCTGAAGAACTCTCTTGAATGCATTTCATTGCTAAGTCCATGAAATTGGGTTGTAGAAACATTTCCACTACTTGCTTATTCCCCCCCCCCCCAAACTTGGTTTCCTGATGAAGAAAACAGCCTATTTTACCTTAAGTGACTTTAATAGAAAATGCCTCATTGGTTTTGAAGGATATTTGGGCAGATCAAGAGTAGCCATGATTAACCAAATAAAAACAAGGACATGGAGATTATGAAAGATTTCTTTATTGTTGTTTCCTCCACATTTCCTTAGAGCTTATATTCTTTAAAAACCATGATGGGTAGAACAGATCATTTTGGATAATTTTTGCTTGATTCTACACATTCTCATTCAAATTTCGCTCCTATTAATATTTAGAATAACAGGTGTAGAGCTGGAGGAAACTTTGGAGAGACTGTCATCAAACACCTTCATTCATAGTTCAGAAAATGGGCCTTTAAAAGGCATTAACTTAAAGTCACACAGCTATGGAGCAGAGACAGGGTTTAAACTCAAGTTCCCTGACTTCAAATTCAGGGAAATGATTAAACTTTCAAGGAAAAAGCCCTACAAGGCATTGAATAGAATCATAGATTTGGAACTGAAAGCACCCTCAGAGGTGATGTATTATAGCTCTCTTATTTTACCAGTGTAGAGAATAAAAGGACAAATAGATTGTGATTTCCTTTAGATAAAAAATATTACATAGAAAAAAATTTGAGTCCATATTCAGTGTCCAAATTTATTACTTGTTCCTCTTTCCATGCTGTTTGTTGAATTTGTATAGTTTTAAACTAAATTGAAGCCCAATAAAAAATGTCATTCAACCACAGGAGATTCATGGGGTAGTGGAAAGAGCCCGAGATTTTGGATTTGGAGGGCTGGATTTAAATCTTGGCTCTTCATTTTACCTCTGTGGTCTTGCTGTAACTTCTGGTTAGATTTAATTATGGCAAAGGTTCCTTCCAGTTAAAAACCAACAACTATATTTTGAACTACGATTCCTATTCCTTGAAAAACATTTTTTGTAAGAAAATATTAATTACATTTCAAATGTTAATTAGTAATGTTGCTTTAATTTGATTTGGGGGTACCAATAAGGATGATATCAGATCACCCTTTTGCTATCATCTCGATAAGAGGTGATATAGTTGGATTTTGTGTGGTTGGATTTTGTTGCTAATTCAAGACAATACAGATCCAATCTTGGAAGCTGTTCCGTAATCAAGTCAAATCAACAAGCACTTATTAAGTACCCCCTGTGTGCACAGGGAATACAAAGAGGTACAAAAAGACCCATAATCTAAAATGGAGGTGGTGGAGGGAGACAATCTGCCAATAACTATGTGTAAACAAGAAATATATAAGATACCTTGGACATGATCTCAGAGGAAAGTACTAAGACTGGGAAGACTGGAAAAGGTTTCTTGCAAAAGATAACATTTTCGCTAATATTTGAAGGAAGCCAGAGAAGTCAGAATATGAAACTGAAGAGGGATATACAGCTGTACAGGACCATCAATGAAAATGCCTGTAGAGATAACATTGTGAGAGAAAAAACAAGAAAATCAGTGAAACTGGATCAAAGTTTTTGCTTTGCTCCCACCCAAAATTTTCTTTGGGAACTTTGGATTGTAACTTTTGTCTTGGTCTCCACATGCAGAGTAGAGTAAAATGGCCTCTTATTCTTCTACAAAGACTATAGCTCATAAAATAACAATTTCATGAAGTTTCAGAAGTAGAAAGGCCTTAGACACTTTTAGTGCAATGTGAGTCTGATCAAGAATGTTCTCTATGACATCCTGATAAAGTAATCTTGCCCAGAGAATCCCCAGTGATGATATCTTTACTACACCTGAAGAAAAGGAAGAAAAAAGAAGGAATGACAAGGCAGAAAAGAGAAAGAACAGGGAGGGCTTAAATGAAAAAATTGGTTTATCAGAAGGGGGAAAATAAAGTCTCAGTAGAATAAGATTCAACACTTGTAAATATGGAGATAATGGTGGTAATTGGGGAAATGTTCATAGCATGGGACAGAGTTCACATAGTACCTTTGGCAGGAGCAGCTTCCTAATGCTCCCCTTTTAGAAGTCATCCCCCTCATCTCTAAAACTTCATAGCTCTTAGCCTGTGCTTCTCTTTTTCACTCGCCAATCAATTTTTATTATATTGATTTCTCCATTGGATCTGTTGATAGATGCCTAATTTCTTTTATTACACTGTAGGTTCCTTGAGGATAGCAACCCTTTTATTATTTACAGGGAATTGTTTTTGGACATATTTTTCTTTTAGTCGTCTACATATCTTGGACACCAAATACTTACCCCAAAAATGACCTTCATTTCTCTCCTTGCCCCATTTTATCACTTCCCTTTTTATCCTAAATCCATTACTCTTGCTCAGGCACCAATTTTTCTATTTCATAGCATAGCCAGGTGGCACAGTGGGTAAAGCATCAGACCTAGAATCAGGAACAAGTTCAAATCTAGTCTCAGATGCTTAATAGCTGTGTGATATTAGGTAAATCATTTAACCCAACATACTTCAATTTCTTCATCTATGAAATAAGTTGGAGAAGGAAATGGCAAACCACTCCAATATCTTTGCCAAGAGAATGCTAAATGAGGTCCCAAAAGTTGGATATGATTGAAATAACTGAACAATAATAACTTTTTGTTTTATATAATCAAAATTATCTTTTTAATCTTTTAAAATTGTTTGGTTAAGAATATATCTCTTACCCCTAGCTGGAAAGGCCCATGATATTTTTTTCTCTTTTTTTGAGGAAGTCAGGTGCAGTTATCATTATCCCCATCTTACTGATGAAAAAGTTGAAACCTAAAATGATTTCCCTATGGTCAAACAGTTACTAAGTGTCAGGACCACAACTCCAATGATCTCTCAAGCCTACTCTTTCTATTGTAACATACTGACACTCTCTGGAATTGTAAAGGGTAATATTAGATTTAACCACATGATTTTGCTCAGAGCTGGCCCTAAGTTAATGTCAACTTCTTTTACTCAAAACAGAACAAAGGGGAAAAATGCATTTTATGAGTGATGAGAACTCTGCAATGGACTTCCAAAGTCAAATGACTTTTCACCATCTTGTTCTCTCCCTTGTCCTTGGGAAGGCTTATTATTTCCATTAGTCTGTTTAAAAGGCTTGATCTACCTTCCACATTTGAATATGGAAAACTCTCAGAGGTATCAGCAGTGAAGATGGAAGAAAAGGCCTTTGATACATTTGCTTTCACTTGTGGAAATATTTTTAATGATCTGTAATTTCAACACTATTACCTCTGCTGTCTCAGATTGCGACTTCTCCATGTCTGAGCAGACAGTTTCATGAACTGCTATGGGCAAAGACTCATCCACTGAGGGCCAGACTTTTCTTGAGGGGCCTCTCACAGCCAAGCTAGCCAAGCCTATCCCTGGACAACAAGAGAGCCTTCTGATCCAGAGCCAGACCAGGGCTCAGAGCTTTTCCAGCCTGGTAGATAGAACCTGTCAGAAGTTAGGTTCTGCTGGCACAGCCACTGTGAACCTGGAGTCACCTGGACACCATGATAAAGCATCAGAGCAGGACTTTGGTGGAGGAAGATGGAAATGAGCCATGACTGGAAAATTATCCTTGCTTTATCCAGGCAGTAAATCCAAGCAGGGCATGTGTCTTGGCAGGTTACAGTAGCGATGTGCTAAGTGTTTACTGCCAAAAGGAATAGCATAAAGACAGCAGATAATTATAGACACTGCTGTTGAGCATTAGTGAGAGGAGACAATCGAAAAGGAATTGTCCAGACCTAAAACGATCCCAATCCCAGACTTTCCCCAAGGAGTCACTTTCTTCAAAGCTTCATGGTAATTGCCTAGAATAATGATAATCATAATGAGAATAACATAGCACTTTAAAGTATACAAAGGACTTTACTGTTTTGTATGACCCTGTGCTGTTATTATTCCCCTTTCACATAGGAGGAAACAGAGATTCTGAGGGATTCCATAGCTGAGAAGTGACTGAAGAAGGATTCAAATCCGTTTTTTTTTTTTTTTGGGGGGGGGGAGGGTTGAATCCATCATTCTCACAACTATTCCTCCTTGTGTCTAGGGTATGATGTGGACATGTCCTTGTATCAATGGATTTACTGATTACTGTAAGTCATGTGGGCATGCTATTGACTGCTAAGCCAGTAGTGTCCTTACACCCTAGCCCCAGGAGAATGTGCTGGCGGTCAGACAGTGGCTACTGAGGGCTCTAATCATTAAGATGTTCCTTCCAATTTTCTCTCTGGATATTCAATGCATGTATTTTATTAGGTACGAGAATTGGATCCTGCCTTTGCGACGCTGGATGAGTCTTGCTATTTCTGCTGGTCTAAAGCATACTGGTGAATAAGGGTGATTTGTCCTTTGCTGTGTGGTGAGGGAAAAAATTTAACAAATTCAGGCTTAGAGGAAAAAATTTGCTCTAAGACTTTTTTTTCTTTTTTATTTACCCTGCATAAAGGAGGTAGTCACACAGTCACACACCAGGCGTCTGGAAACAGGACTTCCTGAGGAGGTTACAGAAGCACTGTGTTACATAAGGCCTGGCATCTGTCTGTGGGCACTGACCCATCAGGCACACCTGGTCAAAAGCACAGCATCAAGGAATCCTCACTCTTCCCTGGAAGGCCTTCGCTTATGAATGTTGCATTCTATACACCAGCTG
Organism: Sminthopsis crassicaudata; assembly: GCF_048593235.1. Taxonomy (NCBI): domain Eukaryota; kingdom Metazoa; phylum Chordata; class Mammalia; order Dasyuromorphia; family Dasyuridae; genus Sminthopsis; species Sminthopsis crassicaudata. Next base: position 216,307,510 of record NC_133622.1, on the reverse strand, counting down.
GCTAATATTTACATGGAGCCTTTGAATTTTAATTCCTCTTTTCAGCTTTCTGAATGTCTCTTTATAGCACTGAATTTAAAGGATAAGATCCTTCTTGCTGAGATGAGATAATCTGTAACTAAATTCATCCCTAGGTTTTAGCTCCTTTAAGAAAGTCAGGGCATGCAATTGTAGAACCTGGTGAAGTCCATTGGACAGAAAGATCTGGATTCAAATTCTGTCTCGGTCTCTTAATAGTGGTGGGATCCAGAATGAGTTCCTTAACCACTCTCTGCCTTGGTTTCTTCATCTGTAAAATGAGGAAGCTAGAATTGATTGCCTCTAAGGTTCCTTCTAAATTGATCCTAGGATCCAGCTTCTCCCTTTTCAAGTGATGTTAGGTATATGTTTTATGTAGGTTTGGGCACCACCTTTTGGGAAGGATATTGGGATACTGAAGATTGTTCTGGGAAGGACAGATAATATGGCAAATGGTCTCAAGATCATGACTCTAAAGATTCTTTAAAAAACCTGAGGATTTATGGTGAGAAGTGAAGACTGGGAACAGACAGGGTTCTCTGAAAGGTTTTCATTTGACAGATAGATCAGTTTGTTCTCCTTGGTCCTAGAGGGCAGAAGAAGCAGTAGAGGATGGGAAGTCAGAAAGCCATTCATTGAGGCTTGATGTAAAAACAGTCATTTTTAACAATTATAGCAACTTCAAGGGGAATGGACTATGTTTGGGGCTGAGCTATTGAATGTTGAATTGAGGGAGAGACAGAGACTGGGGGAGATTGCTGGAGAGAGAGGAGAGAATAAGACACACATGGACAATTTCTCCCTTTGATTTTCCTTGCTAAATGGCCATAATTTTCGAGGGCCGAGGGATACTTCACAGAAAACAACTATCAGCTCTGCAAAAGTCACCAGAAGTACTGAGGCTAATCCAACCTTATCTTCCCTTTACTTCATTTACCTTACACTTCAGTCAAATATTTCCATCATAGTTTTCTGTGATTATAACTTGTATTTTAAGTCCAATTTTGGAGCAAAATGGGCAAAATTAGACATTCACAGTCATTCTAAAGTTAATAAAGAGATATATTTAGTCATAGCTAGGGAAAGCTATTTAAGCAGAATATGTTAAGAACTATGCTCATTCATTCATATAAGTGTGACTCTCTTACTTTTAATGTTGCCCATCATGGTCCATCAGCAGGAGAATCAGTTGGAAGCTAGATCTTTTATCTCTTTCTTTACCCTTGACCAAACAATGGTATCATTGGTTGGGACCTTCAGTTTCCTGAGGCAATTTAAGTTTCAATATAGTTTTAATGCCACTTGCATAAGGTAAAGTAGGTTAATCTATTTTTTTCCTTCACGGGAAATGGAATGTTGTATGAGAGGATCAGCACAAAGGTCTCTGGATGATAGAATATATGGCCGAAGATAAAGTATAAGAAACCTAGAAAGAAAGGAAGAGGTTGGCCTATGAAAAGTTTTAAATGCTTATTTTGTTCACATTTTGTTTCTTTTTGATTCTGGAGATAATAGAAAGCCATTGAATTTCATTGGAAAACTAAGGTTGGTTTTTGTGATCTCTTCCAATATAAAGATGATAGATATGAGTCATCATAAACTTTTTTTTCTCACTTTGAGTCCTCAGTTATGGTTTCTAGGAATTTGTTTTATTACTGGATAGAAAATTATAGATATCACATATCTATAAATCTAAATAAATAATAGATATTATTTAGCTCAGGCTAAATAATACAGTTTAATTCATGTGTGAAGCTATATTAATAATACAATTTCTACAGATAGTTACAATTTATTATATACTTTCTTCCCAACAACGTCAACATAAATATTCTTATTATGCCCCTTTTATAGATATAATGAAAGCAGGCTGAGATAAGTTAAGGATATGGTGCTAAGTATTAGAGTCAAGACTTGAACCCAAACCTTTGGTATCTTTCCACTATACTAGGCAGGACTTGAATCCAAGCTATTTGTTTTCTCCGTTTATCCTGTAATACCACTGCCATTCCAAATGGGGAATTTCAATCAGTGCTGCAGTGAATTGTATCAAGTAGTAGAGGCAAACATTTTTAAAAGCCCTTGAATTTGATCTAAATGGTTATTTTACCATCATTTTGGGCTACCAAGTTTAGCCACCAATTTATCATTTGGACAAATAGCATCTCAGCTGTTGAACGCCATAAATTAAATTTGTCTGATGCTATTTATATGTAAATAAGCCAAATGCAATAGTTAAAAGTCAAAACAATTTTTGAGTTATTTCCTCTAAGTCTCGGCCAGGATTCTTAGTTTGAAGATTCATTCTCATTTCTTTTTTTCTTTTCTATGATTGTACTTAGCTGCTCTTCACTGGATCTGCTTTTAATTTTTCCCCACTTTGCCTTAAATTAAATGTCCCATGGCAATTAATTTAACTTCTGTGTTAAGCCTCAGGCTACTTCCTATGATTTATTTACTAATTCAATTCACCAAACATTTATTACATGCTTATTCTAAGCCCACATATGTGGATGCAAATAAAAATTAGTCACTTCTGCCTTCAAGAAGTTTGCATTCTCGTGGAGGAAGCAACACATCAACAGATAAGCATAATCCATTCCTTGGACATGGACTCTTTAGCATTAAGTTTGAGGTGACCCAGTTCAATCTCTGGAATCCTCTAAAAATGATTCTTTGGGTCCCCCCCCAATCCCAAACTCTAGATGAATCCCTCTCAGAATTCCTAATAAGAAATTTACAATTAAATTCATGTATAATTTGTCTAAGTTTCTACAGATATAGATATTAGGATCCCCAGCTCTTGTAGGGATACTTGAGTTGACAAATGATATTGAATATAGCACAAGTCTTTATTTCACTCCCTCAGACAATGCAGAAAATGCAAAAGGGTCTTTGGTGAGTTCATAAGAGAAATTCTCACACTGGAAGTTGCCCCTTGCCCCCTGAAACAATCAGATTAGGTACATTTATTGTATATTATCTCACATTTGCCTACGATTTCTGATCTTGCCAATGCCAATTGCATTTTAGAATTTTATTAAATGGAGGAAAGTAAATGGCTTAATGGATAGAGTACTGGGAATGGAGTCAGGAAGACGAGTTCAAATCTGGTCTCACATATTTACTAGTTGTGAGATCCTGGGCAAGTCACTTAACCATGTTTGCCTCAGTTTCCTTGTCTGCAGAATGAATAGTAGAAAGACATGGTAAACTACTCTAGTATCTTTGCCAAAAAAATAATGGGATCACAAAGATTCAGACACAATTAAACAATAATCTCATGAGATGAATGTACCATAATTTACCCAACCATTCTCTCCTGCTGGGAATTTGCTTTAGATTAATTTAAATTTGGGGAAATTTCAAGTAATGCTGCTGTGAACCCCATGGACAACAAAAGCTAGAGAAAAACAAAGGAAGCCCTAAATAGAATGTTAGAACATGATGTGCTTCTCCATACCTGGAATATCTTGCCTCCTTATCTCTACCTATTAGAATTTGCAGCTAACTTATTTCATAGCCTTAAACCGGTACCACTTCTGTTGTGAAGCCTTTCCTGATGCCTAAGGCAATACTGTGTTTCCCCTTCTCGAAATAATTTTGCATTGATTTGTTGATCATTTGTGTTTTTTTGTCCGTGTACATGTTACATTTTCAAAAGAGAATATAAACTACTTAATGGCAGACACTCCTTGTTATTTGTTTTGTCATCGAATGCCCAGTGTGTAGAACAGCTTCTTCCCCATCATTATCCTTACCACATGTTTATTGAATTGATTAATGAATGGTTTTAACAGATAGCTTTTTATTTTTATTGATTTTAATTCATTTCAAAATTAAATATATTTAATATATTTTAATACATTAATGCATTTAATACATTTCAGGGATAATAAAGTCCCAGCATTCTATCTACTGAAACATATTTCCTAAATCTAATTTCAATCAGTTATAATTTTTTAAAGATACCTTAGAAATAGAAATTCCCAGCTAGCTTTTATAGTACTAATATATTCACTTGTTTTCATCACTAGTAGATGATATGATTTGGCTACTGATATGTTGACATATTGGAGTGTTTTTAATATGATACTACATCAAAAAGTACAAATAGTGCGGAACTTCATTACCTTCAAGCCAAGTCAACATGAAATGACTCAGTTCATGTCCCCAGAAGTCTTTATTTTGGCTCTATTGTGAATGAACACAGATGAGCATCAGTCTATTTCCCTCTGTTTATGAGGATCTTTTAAAATAGAAGTAATGTCAGATACAGGCAGGCCTGTTCCTTGCCTCACCTAGTATTTCTCTCTTCCCCTAATTCTAGCATCTATATATCTGGACACTGAGAAACATAGAGGACCAGCTACTCTGCTTCTTTAGGGTTCCATACATTCCAAACTCCTCTCTGTCACTTCCAGTTGATCAATGATGGACAGAAACAACTACACCCAGAGAAGGAACACTGGGAAGTGAATGTAAATTGTTAGCACTACTGTCTATCTACCCAGGTTACTGATACCTTCGGAATCCAATACTTAACGTGCAACAAGGAAATGGTATTTACACACATATATTGTATCTAGGTTATACTGTAACACATGTAAAATGTATGGGATTGCCTGTCATCGGGGGGAGGGAGTAGAGGGAAGGAGGGGAAAATCTGGAAAAATGAATATGAGGGATAATGTTATAAAAAAAATTACTCATGCATATATATTGCCAAACTCCTCTCTGTGTATGTCTTCAGTGTTAATGGGAAATAACAGCTTGACCACCTGTGAGAATTTTGTTTTGTTTTGTTTTGTTTTTGTTTTTTAATGCTTAAGCATCAGAGTCAATTGGTACAAAACAATCTATATAATTTTACTACAGTTTATAATAGTTTTTCCTATATGAGCAAGTAAACTTTCAATAGAAATAAATATAAGCAGACAATTTACTTTGAACTAAATTTTTTCATGCTAGTACCTCTGTTTATCTGGGCTGTAAGGAGAAAAGCCATTATTCAGTTGTTTCAGTGCTGTCCAACTCTTTGTGACTCCATTTAGGGTTTTCTTGGCAAAGATACTAGATGGTTTGCAATTTCCTTCTCCAGGTCATTTTACAAATGAGGAAACTGAGGCAAACAAAATGAGGTGACTTGTCCAGGATCAAATAGCCATTAAGTGTCTGAGGCCAGTTTAAAACTCAGGAAGATGTGTCTTCTTGATTTTATGCCCAGTAGTCTCTCCATAGTACCATCCAGCTTCTAAATAAAAACTATGTAATGTCTCAATTAACATAAGTTGGTATTTCAAGATATTCTTAAATTCTGGCTTATCTAATAATCCCATAATGATTTATTATTGTGAAGCCCATGGGCTCTGAAACATCTGCTCTCTTGTTGCAACTTAAGAATCACTGCTGAGATCTTAAAATAAACAAACAGCCTAGCTTGTGACTCAAAAGGCAGTAGAAATCAAAAATTTAAGTACTACGTAATCTGTGACCGTGATGGCTTGGATATAAGAAGGGACACCAAAGTCATCATTCAAGGCATGCGAGAACCAGAAAGAGGAGGAGATTTATGATAGAGGACTCGGTGAGTAACAAAAATGGACAGATCAGGGGCTGCCCTGATGTCTATGAAATATTCAAAGGACAAGAAGAAGGCTTTCAGAATATTGTGTGGAATCTCTTCAGATGGTTTAAAGAAAGATTATAGATGAGAAGTAAATAGGGTGAGAAGAAAGGCACAGAAGGGAATCCTACACTGAAAAGAGCATGGCTGCAACAAAGTTAAAAATGCCTCTATGACTGAGTCTATGGATTGATCTATTGAGTCTATATATAATCTGCATATTGATATGAAACAAATTTCAAGTGTTTTAAGGGAATGGGAAGATTTTTAACTCATTATCTTCTGAGGTCTAATTTTAATTCTCAGTATGTAGAAAAAGCATAGTAAAATGGAATGCTTGATTTGGACTCATGGGTTATGAGTTTGAATGCCATTTACCCTCTATATTAATTTTGGGAATTAAGTCTATCTGGTCCTCTACTTCCTCATTTCTCAAGTGATAAGGTTTAACTAGATGGAGTTCCTTCCCATTCTAAATTTATGATACTAAGTAATAATAATAATAACAATAACAATAACAATAGCTAGAAGTCATGTAGTACAATCTTGAAAGATAGTTGCTATTATTATCCCTCTTTTACAAGGGACAAGTTGAGGCATAAAAGGATTACATGATTTACTTAGGGTTACACAACCTATTGTATCTAGGACAGAATTGGAACCCATTCACACTTTCCATTTTCTTTTCTATCCTGCATCTTCAGATATCTGCTTTCTCCAATTACTTTCCTTCCCAAAGTGCAGTTTTATGAACAGAACAGATCTATAGGAAATCTTAACCTGTTTTTTTTTAGTTGAGGACAAGACAGACCTTTGCTTGGACCAAATCCCAATACATTCCACTTCTACAATATGATCATTACTAATTCAGTTGGGTAGAATTTCCCCTTCATGGAACCACCAGAGCTATAAGAAAATCTTATCCTTTTTATAGGGTTCTTAAATGGTACAGTGGTTAGAGTGCCAGGCCTGAAGTCAGGAAAACTTCACTACAAATCCACCCTCAGATACTCACTAGATGTATGACTTTGGGCAAATTGTCTCATTCCCAATTTCCTCATCTATAAAATGAATTGGAGAAGGTATTGGCAAATCACTCCAGGCTCTTTGCCAAGAAAACACCAAATGGGATCAGAAAAGAGTAAAACATGATTGAATAATTTTTGTTATGATCAAGGATTGTAATTTAAATATAATAGAAATATTGTATATAATATACAAGTAATGTATAATATATAAATATTAAATGTAAGTAACATATATTATATATAAATGTAAAATATTTAAATATAGAAGAAAAGTTAGAGGTTATTCATCTCACCATTTTCCTGATATCAAGCCTAAATTTATCTCTATTATAACTTCTTCTAGTTCTTTGCTTCTGGTTCCACATTTTGGACCCAACAGGATCAAACTTTTGCTCCACAGGAAAGTGCCTCAAAACTCAGAAAATGACTGTAATGTCCCAGTCCACTACCTCTTCTGCAGGCTACATACCTGATTTCCTCAAGTAATTTTCCTATATCATGGGATTCAAGGCTTTTTCCCAATTCTGATTAGATTTCTGTAGAAGATTTCCAGATTCTAAACCATGGTGCCAAACAGTTTACACAACTCTCCAGTTGTCATCTGATGGAGAGACAATCTTCTCCTTACTCCTTGAATTCATGTTTTCCTCAAGGCGACCCCCTAAACAATTATTTTATCTGGGCCAGGAGACTTGAATTTAATGAGGTCTCTCTTATTTATCTTGAGGCTCAGCTCCCTGTTATCCTTTTCTGTCATTATTTCACTAGAGCAAACCCTACTTTAGAGAGTCAGTGACATAATAGTGTGTCATAGTGGGATAGAAAGCTATACTTAAAAACCAGAAAGACTTGAAGTCAAGGATGGCCTCTAACAAACTGGCTTTTCAACCCAGGCTTAATCTCCTGGTGACCCAGGCAACTTTCTAAAGTTAAATGTCCAGAGAAGCTACCAACTGGCATTGACAGAGTTAATTTGCACATTATGGAATACTGTATGCTAGTGAAATCACAGGTCTAATCTATGTTTATATTATTTTTCTTTGAATATTGAGAATTTCATTCTTAAGAGCTCTCCAGCCTTTCTGAGTTGACTTTTCTGTTAGATTTCTATCCATGGAATCCTATTTTCCCCTCTGAATCCTTTGAAATATCTCCCTAAACTAGACTTAATTGAAATTTGTCCAATTTTCTACTCTTCTTCAACAAACTCAAAGAAGAAA